>NC_079194.1:11811440-11924230 GCF_029499605.1 Hyla sarda
AAAAAAATAAAAATTTCACTAAAATGTGGGTTTTCCCCAAAATTTTACATTTTTACAAGGGTTAATAGCAGAAAAGACACCCCAAATTTATAAATAAGGACATACCTTTAATTTTTTATGATTTTCGCTCCGCAGGTGCACATCAGGTCTTGGAGTGGGAAGTCAGTCGGGCCTTGAGCTTATTATAGCAGCCAGCATGTGGGACCCCCCCCCCCCTCAAGGTGCATTAATGGGGGGAGCACAGAGCCCTAAAATAGGGGAACACTATGGGGGACAACGGCCCGTAACTGGGGTAGACAGGTGGGGTACAGAGGCCCGTAATATGGGGTACAGTGGGCCAGAAAACTATAAATCATAAAATAATAAAACAGGATATGTTCCCAGAATGATGACCCAGAGCATAGCCAAAACTAAAAAAAAATATGCCCGCCCCAAACCCTATGCTCTGAGTCATCATTCTGGGAACGTGATGTGTGTGGCCGTCCCTAACCTGTTGCCTCAAATGCGCACCCGCTCAGGTGGAGAGAGAGCGCTGCACATTTGCGGCAACATAAAAAGTCCCCGATAATAGTGACTCAGTGACCTATGACCCATTTCTGAAAAAAACACCCCCAGAGGTCTTATCAGGTTTTTTTTTTTTTTTCAGTTTTTTTGGGCAATTTAGTGGTTTATGGGGGTTAAAATTTGGAATGTACTCTGGACTTTGTACATTGGTCAAATTATGGAAAATTTAAATGTAAAGGGAAAATGTAGTGCTCCATGGAAGTGTGATACTCCCTGAAGCAGCCTATGCAGAGGCCCGGATTATCTGGGCAAGTGTCGCACTGATAGATGGTGTCCTTCCGTCTCCCCTTCCTGTGACACACTCTGCATCTTTTCTGGGTTCGTCCCTTTTTTCCAGTGGGGGGATCTCACCTGGAAAGTGTTGGCCGGGGACAATCCTGGCGCCTATAACTCCAGACCCTTGGGAAGTCCGGCCTGCTCTTTCCCGGTCAGCAAAGATCAGGAACCTTAGGACTTCTTCTTGGAACTGGAGGAATGTCCCTGTGTTGCCAGCGTACTGGGACAGTACAAAAGAGTTGTACATGGCAACCTGTACCATGTAGACTGCAGCTTTCTTGTACCATACCTTTGTTTTCCGCATGGCGTTATATGGCTTGAGGACTTGATCTGAGAGATCAACTCCCCCCATATACCGATTGTAGTCCAGAATACAATCGGGCTTGAGGACCGGTGTTGTGGTACCTCGCACAGGGACAGGTGAGCTGCCGTTACCATGAATAGTGATGAGCATAAGGACATCCCTCTTATCCTTATACCTGACCAACAACAGGTTTTCATGGGTCAGGGCACGGGACTCACCCTTGGGAATAGGCGTCTTGACCAAATTTAGAGGGAGGCCTCTCTGGTTCCTCCGCACGGTCCCACAAGCGGACGTGGATCTGGCGGCGAGGGATGTGAAGAGAGGGATGCTGGTATAAAAGTTATCCACGTACACGTGGAAACCCTTATCCAGCAATAGGTGCAAAAGGTCCCAAACGATTTTCCCGCTAACACCCAGAGTGGGGGAACAATCTGGGGGTTCAATACGGGAATCTCGTCCCTCATACACTCTAAACTTTTAAGTGTACCCGGAGGTACTCTCACTAAGTTTATAGAGCTTCACGCCATACCGCGCCCGCTTCGAGGGAATATACTGGCGGAAGATGAGTCTCCCCTTAAAACTGATGAGAGACTCATCTACAGAGAGCTCCCTGAGGGGTACATAGGCCTCCAAAAATTTGGCCCCAAAGTGATCGATGACCGGCCTCACTTTGTAAAGCCGGTCATGAGCGGAATCACCTCGGTGCGGACATGCCGCATTATCTGCATAATGCAGGCATTTCCGAATGGCCTCGTACCGCTTCCGTGTCATCGCCATACTGTAAAGCGGGGTCTGGTATAGGACGTCCCCGCTCCAGTAATGACGAGCACTTGGTATTTTGTCCAGGCCCATATGCAGCGAGAGGCCCCAAAATGTCCTCATTTCCGCTGCATCAATGGCGCGCCATTCATTGGGCCTGGCCAAAAGCGAAGCGGGGTGGTGGGCAATGAACTGCTGGGCGTACAAGTTCGTTTGCTCCACCATTAGATTGACCAGGCTGTCACCCAAAAAAAACTTTAAAAAGTCCAGATCAGTGAACCCAGCCATGTCAATCCGGATTCCTGAGTCGCCAACAAACTCAGGAATCCGTGGCTGATAATCCTCTGGGGGGCTCCAGACAGGGTCAGCGGAAGGGGTCCTCTTCACACAGCTTTGCCCACTGACTGAACTCGAGCGAGCGCGCAAAGCTGCGTGAGAGGTCCGTTAACCCCTCCTCTGCCGCGCTGCTATTGGCCGGACGATCGCCGGCCAATAGCAGCGTTGCTGGGGCGGTGACAGTATTGTCACCGCTCCCAGCAACCGAAGGTGATTAACGGTTTATCGTACACCGCTGATCACCTTCTTTTTTGCGGGTCATCGGGTCACAAGTGACCCGAATACCCGGAATTGGAGCAGATCGCTTGCGTGATTTCGCAAGCGATCTGTGACGATCACCGATATGTGGGGGTCCCGGGACCCCCTCGGCGTCCGCCCTGGATCCCTGCTGAAGGATTTCAGCAGAGATCCGCTTCCGATCTCCGCTGGGTGAGCGCGGAGACCAGGAAAAGACCATGACGTATGCATACGTCATGGGTCCTTAAGAGGTTAAAATGATCCCCTACTTATATAGGTGATTTTGTCGCACTTCTGGAAAAAATCATAACTACATGCAGGAAAATTTATATGTTTATAATTGTCATCTTCTGACCCCTATAACTTTTTTATTTTTCTGCGTATGGGGTGGTGTGAGGGCTCATTTTTTGCGCCGTGATCTGAAGTGTTTAGCAGTGCAATTTTTGTATTGATCGGACTTTTTGATCGCTTTTTATTCATTTTTTCATGATATAAAAAGCAACCAAAAATACATTATTTTGGACTTTGGAATATTTTTGCGCGTACGCCATTGACCATGCGGTTTAATTAACTATATATTTTTATAGTTCGGACATTTACGCACGCTGCGATACCACATTTATTTTTATTTACAGTTTTTTTTTATGGGAAAAGGGGGGTGATTTGAACTTATTAGGGAAGGGGTTAAATGATCTTCACTTTTTTTTTGCAGTGCTATAGCTCCCATAGGGACTATAACACTGCACACACTGATCTCTTATACTGATCATTGTTATCCCATAGGAACCTATAACACTGCACACACTGATCTCTTATACTGATCATTGTTATCCCATAGGAACCTATAACACTGCACACACTGATCTCTTATACTGATCATTGTTATCCCATAGGGACCTATAACACTGCACACACTGATCTCTTATACTGATCATTGTTACCCCATAGGAACCTATAACACTGCACACACTGATCTCTTATACTGATCATTGTTATCCCATAGGGACCTATAACACTGCACACACTGATCTCCTATGCTGATCCCTGCAAAGCCATAGCTCTGCACGAATCACTGAGATAGGGGCTCGATTGCTCAAGACTGTAGCTCAGGCTTGGAGCAATCAAACCCCGATCGGGCACTGCAAAGACAGGTAAGGAGACCTCCGCCTGCGTCCCAGCTGATAGGAACATCGCGATTTTATCGCGATGTCCCGATCAGCCCGATGGAGCTGCCGGGAAGCGTTTACTTTCGTTTTCAGACGCGACGGTCAATGTTGATCGCCACGTCTGAAGGGTTAACAGCGCGCGGCACAACAATCGGTGCTGCGCACTGTTAGCCCAGGGTCCCGGCTATGATAAGCAGCCGGGACCGACCCAGTGTGATGCGGGGTCATGGCGTGACCCCGTTTTTAACACGGGAGCGGGCTCAAGACGTACAGGTACATCCTAACTCCTTAAGAGGTTAAAGAAAGCAACATGGCCGAAGTGTTCCAGCAGACTGACCTCCACCAGATACTGATCGCCACTCGTGTGGACAAACTTTAACCCCTTAAGGACCATTTTTGCACTTTTGTTTTTTCCTCCTCACCTTTTAAAAATCATGACCCTTTCAATTTTGCACCTAAAAATCCATATGATGAGTTATTTTTTGCGCCACCAATTCTACTTTGTAATTAAGTCAGTCATTTAACCCAAAAATCTACGGTGAAACAAAAAAAAAAAAAATCATTGTATTACAAAATTGAAGAAAAAACAGCATTTTCTAAATTTTGGGGGCTTCCGTTTCTACGCCGTACATTTGGTAAAAATGACACCATCTTTATTCTGTAGATCCATGCTAGAGATGAGCGAACTTACAGTAAATTCGATTCGTAACGAACTTCTCGGCTCGGCAGTTGATGACTTCAAAACTCAGACAATGATAAATGTCCCCAATAGACCCCGACCAGTCAATACTGGCCCTAGCCCATGGGGAAGTGTATGTATATACAGTAACCCCCCTCGACATGCGATGGCCCTAACATATGATCAAATCGACATACGATGCTTTTATATGTCGGGGCCATCGCATTAAGTGCTATCCCACAGTGCAAAATGCTTAAGCTGCTGTCGGATAGCAGTTTAAGCATCCTGGACAGGTTCACTTACCTATTCCCGATGCTCCGGGTCCACTTCACGATCCTCCGGCGTCTTCTGCATCTTCTCCGGGGTCCGGGCCTCGCTTTCCGGTGCCTTTATTACGTCACTACGCACGCTGTCCCGGCGCTGCAACGTAATAACGTCACCAGAAAGCGAGGCCCGGACCCCGGTGAAGATGCGGAAGACGCCGGGACAGCATCGGGAGCCCCTGGGACACCATTGGGAGCGGTGAGGACGCGGTCCGGAGCGGCGGGGACAGGTGAGTACAGCTTCCTATACTTTACATTGCACGGATCCCTCAACATACGATGGATTTGACAAACGATGGGTGGTTTGGAACGAATTACCATCGTATGTTGAGGGACCACTGTATTGTGTGTGTGTGTGATTTTTTTTTATTGTTATCACAAAATTAATCAGACTTGTCTCATATAGGGTCAAATCTGATGATTGGTTCCCTTTAAAACGCTTGGCAAAGCGTTATATAGGGTAAAATCTTTATTTTCGCCATTCCCAGGGGACGCTCCTGCCCCCAGGGATGGTGAAGATATGAAGTTATAAACTAGTCACCGCCGCCGTAAGTAGTCACCTGGGCGGGGAGCTCTTCTCATCTACTCCCGTTCTTCGGCCGGGAGCGACGCCCCCTCCGCTTGATTGACGGGCAGCGTCATCGCTCTGCTCTATCTGTTCAGTGAGCGGAACAATGACGCGGCCCATCAATCAAGCGGAGGGTCCTTAACCCCTTAAGGACGCAGGACGTAAATGTACGTCCTGGTGAGGTGGTACTTAACGCACCAGGACGTACATTTACGTCCTAAGCATAACCGCGGGCATCGGAGCGATGCCCGTGTCATGCGCGGCTGATCCCGGCTGCTGATCGCAGCCAGGGACCCGCCGGCAATGGCCGACGCCCGCGATCTCGCGGGCGTCCGCCATTAACCCCTCAGGTGCCGGTGCATCTGCGGCAGTTCGCGATTTAAATGAACGATCGGATCGCCCGCAGCGCTGCTGCGGGGATCCGATCATTCAGAACGCCGGACGGAGGTCCCCTCTCCTTCCTCCGTGCGGCTCCCGGCGTCTCCTGCTCTGGTCTGTGATCGAGCAGACCAGAGCAGAAGATCACCGATAATACTGATCTGTTCTATGTCCTATACATAGAACAGATCAGTATTAGCAATCATGGTATTGCTATGAATAGTCCCCTATGGGGACTATTCAAGTGTAAAAAAAAATGTAAAAAAATGTTAAAGTAAAAGTAAAAAAAAAGTGAAAAATCCCCTCCCCCAATAAAAAAGTAAAACGTCCGTTTTTTCCTATTTTACCCCCAAAAAGCGTAAAAAACATTTTTTATAGACATATTTGGTATCGCCGCGTGCGTAAATGTCCAAACTATTAAAATAAAATGTTAATGATCCCGTACGGTGAACGGCGTGAACGAAAAAAAAAAAAAAAGTCCCAAATTCCTACTTTTTTAATACATTTTATTAAAAAAAAAATTATAAAAAATGTATTAAGTTTTTTATATGCAAATGTGGTATAAAAAAAAAAGTACAGATCATGGCGCAAAAAATGAGCCCCCATACCGCCACTTATACGGAAAAATAAAAAAGTTAGAGGTCATCAAAATAAAGGGATTATAAACGTACTAATTTGGTTAAAAAGTTTGTGATTTTTTTTAAGCGCAACAATAATATAAAAGTACATAATAATGGGTATCATTTTAATCGTATTGACCCTCAGAATAAATAACACACGTCATTTTTACCATAAATTGTACAGCGTGAAAACAAAACCTTCCAAAATTAGCAAAATTGCGTTTTTCGTTTTAATTTCCCCACAAAAATAGTGTTTTTTGGTTGCGCCATACATTTTATGATATAATGAGTGATGTCATTACAAAGGACAACTGGTCACGCAAAAAACAAGCCCTCATACTAGTCTGTGGATGAAAATATAAAAGAGTTATGATTTTTAGAAGGCGAGGAGGAAAAAATGAAAACGTAAAAATTAAATTGTCTGAGTCCTTAAGGCCAAAATGGGCTGAGTCCTTAAGGGGTTAAAGGGAACTTGTCTAGTTTAATGTCCACGCTGAGGACAGTGTCTTGTGGCTTATGATAAAGTGTACAGTAGGAGCCAAAAAGGGGTACTCTGCCCCTAGACATCTTATCCCCTATCCAAAGAATAGGGGATAGGATGTATGATCAATCTCTGCAGCCCCTGGCGTTTTGTGACATCACACCACACCCATCATGTCATGGCCACGCCCCCTCAATGAAAGTCTACAGGAGGGGCGTGGTGGCCATCACACCTTCGCCCATAAACTTGCATTGAGGGGTTGTGGCCATGACATCACGACCCCGCCGCCGGCTCAGAGCGTTCGCAACTTAATGTTCCGAACGCTGGGGCAGCGGAGTACCCCTTTAAAACTGTTGATTGACAGGTTATCACTGTGTATAGGGAGGAACCTGTCACTCATCAGTTTACTAAAATATTTGTGACTCTGCACTAGCAGCTGCTTTTACACTACGATACGCTTCACCATGAGCAATAAGACTGGTCCAGAGTTTCCCAACTAGGGTGCTTCCCAGGTTTTGCAAAACTACAACTCCCAGCAAGCCCGGACAGCCTTCGGCTGTCCGGGCATGCTGGTAGTTGTAATTTTACAACAGCTGGAGGCTCCCTGGTCTCAACAGTCATAGTTCACTCCCCATAGACAACAAATGAACATTCAAGAGAAGAGGTTAATCTGGTGGTGGCCCAACACTTCTTTCCATTGGCATCAGTAGTTATACACCTCCCCTCCAGCTCTATCTGTATACTGCTGCTATCTTTATATGATCAGTAATACACCTCAGCTATATTTCCTACTATATATCCTGATCCCATAGAGATAGCAGTATCCCGAGAGCTGAGAGGGGAGGTATATAACTATAACTGTATACTGCTGCTGCTATCTCTATGGTATCAGGATGTATAGTAATTATACAACTCTCCTGCTCTCTGTATACTGCGGCTATCTCTGGGATCAGGATATATAGTAATTATACACCTCTCATCCAGCTCTATCTGTATACTGCTTATACAAAGTTCATTTTGTAAAGAACTATTAAGAAAAAACATTAAACCCTCTTGTAAGTGGATTGAGGTCAGTGCAGATTATGCGTAAACAGTTCGACTAGGTGTAAAGTGTACGGTGAAAACCCCCATACTACACCCCCCCAACTACATGATTGATACACCTGCTGTATAGCTGGGATGTTACTTTGTTTTTGGCTTAAGAGATCGTGGGGGGGGGGGGGGGGGATATTTTTCTTATCCACTTAAAAGGTGTGTAAAGTTTGAGCCACTAGGGGGCTTACTTCCACTTAATTCGCAGTTCAGTGCACATTAGGCTCATCCTGTCTCTAACAAACACTAAGACCTATTGCAGATATGTGGGCGGGGCAATACTCCCCGCCTCCTCCCTGCTGCTCATACAGCCAGTGCCTCCACTCCCTGCTACAGAATCTCTGCACAGGATTCAAGGAATTCAACTCAATTAATGACCACAAAAATAGTACAAAAATCCAACCACTCCAGTGTCCGTGTAAACTATACAGGGTTTCCTCTCGCTATGAAAGGCTGTGTGTGTTCTGGATAGAATGTAGGTTGTCGTATGGATCATTTTTCAGCACAATGATCTGCATTTTAACACACAACCAATTTTAGCAAGTGAAAAGCCAGTGTACCTATATTCAACTGCATAGACTACAGACTATGGGAAGTAAGGGCAGGAAGTACAACATAGCACAGTGCTGGCAGAGCGGTCACACCCACTGTAGAACAGAACAGCAAAGTGAAATGGTATAGCTTGGAGATCATAATGCAGCTTTACAGTAATGAAAGACATGGGATGGAGGCAGCCAATGTCTTTCATTACTGTAACTAGGTTATGTGATCACCCATCTGACCCACAGAAAATCAGTGCTTAACCCCTTAAGGACCCGGGCTTTTTCCGTTTTTTCATTTTCAATTTTTCCTCCTTAACTTTAAAAAATCATAACTCTTTAAATTTTTCACCTAAAATTCCATATGATGGCTTATTTTTTGCGCCACCAATTCTACTTTGTAATGACGTCAGTCATTTTACCCAAAAATCTACGGCGAAACAGGGAAAAAAAATCATTGTGCGACAAAATAGAAAAAAAAAAATGCCATTTTGTAAATTTTAGGGGCTTCCGTTTCTACGAAGTACATTTTTCGGTAAAAATGACACCTTATCTTTATTCTCTAGGTCCATATGATTAAAATGATCCCCTACTTATATAGGTTTGATTTTGTATTACTACTGAAAAAAAAAATCATAAATACATGCAGGAAAATGTATACGTTTAAAATTGTCATTTTCTGAGCCCTATAACTTTATTTTTCCGTGTTCAGGGCGCTATGAGGGCTCATTTTTTTGCACCGTGATCTGAAGTTTTTATCGGTACCATTTTTGCATTGATCGGACTTTTTGATTGCTTTTTATTCATCTTTTCAGGATATAAAAAGTGACCAAAAATACACTATTTTGGACTTTGGAATTTTTTTGCGCGTACGCCATTGAACGTGCGGTTTAAAAAGCGGTATATTTTTATAATTCAGACATTTCCGCACGCGGTGATACCACATATGTTTATTTTTATTTATTCTTGGAAATGCCGCGTGATTCAAACTTTTATTAGGGGAAGGGATCATTGAAAGGCTTAATGATTTTTTTTTTTTTTACACTTTTCTTATGCCATATTATAGCCCCCAGGGGGGGCTATAACATTGCATGTACTGATCTTTAACAATGATTGATGCATCTCCTTAGGAATGGATCAGTGTTTTCGGCGATTGATTGCTCAAGCCTGGATCTCAGGCTTGAATCATTCAATCGGTGATCAGACTTCAGGAAGCAAGGTAAGAGACCTTCCTCCTGAAGTCTAGCTGTTCGGGATGCCGCTATTTTACCGCAGCGATCCCGAACAGCTCCCTGAGCTAACCGGCACATTTTACTTTCACTTTTAGCCACGCGGCTATTAGCGGCGGGTCCCAGCTTCACTATGACGCCGGGATATGATGCGGGGTTACCGTGTAACCCCGCGTTATATCACGGGAGCAGGACCAAGGGCGTAAGTTTACGCCCTTGGTCCTTAAGGGGTATTCTACCTCTAGACATCTTATGCCCTATCCAAAGGATAGGGGGATGAGATGTCTGATTGCTGGGGACCCCCGCAATATAGCATGTGGCACCCATCTATTTGTCTGGAAGCGCTGGAGGGTCTGGGTCCCAACCACGGGAACGGAAGTTTGTGACGTCACAACTCCGCCCCCGTGTGACGTCACGCCCCGTTCCCTCAATGCAAGTCTATGGGAGCGTGCTATATTGCGGGGGTCGCCAGCGGCAGGACCCCTGCGATCAGACATCTTATCCCCACCAAGCTAATTTTATCACATATGGTTTGGCACCACATTATATATGGTAAAATCTTCACCATTCCCCGGGGGATGTTCCTGCCTGCAGGGATGGTGAAGATATAAAGCGTGAAAGCCTGCCAGCCCTGTAACTTGTCCCCTGGGCTCGGAGCTATATTTAAAAGGGGTACTCCGCTACTCAGCATTTGGAACACACTGTTCCGACCGCTGGAGGCGGGAGCTCGATGTCATAGCACCGCCCCCTTGTGACATCACACCCCGCCCCCTCAATGCAAGTCTATGGGAGGGGGCATGATGGCTGTCACGCCCCCTCCCATAGACTTGCATTGAGGGGGCAGAGCTATGACTTCACAAGCTCCAGCGCTCGGAACAGTTTGTTCCAGACGCTGAGCAGCAGAGTACCCCTTTGATAGTCCGGCTGTAGTGTCGCCCCCTCCGCGTGATTGACGGCTTGAGTCATTGCAAGATATCCATCCATCTCCTCCTCCAGTGGTCTCCAACCTGCGGACCTCCAGTTGTTGCAAAACTACAATTCCCAGCATGCCCGGACTGCCGAAGGCTGTCCGGGCATGCTGGGAGTTGTAGTTTTGCAACATCTGGAGGTCCGCAGGTTGGAGACCACTGATCTACTGGATCACTCCTGCTCGTTACCATCTCTGTACACTGTGCTACTATCTCTATAGGATCAGGATATTTGTAGTTATATACCTCACCTCCCCCACTAGCTCTATCTGTATACTGCTGCTATCTCTATGGGATCAAGATATATAGTAGTTATACACCTCCCCTCCAGCTGTCTGTATACTGCTGCTGATATCTATGGGATCAGGCTATCTATTAGACATACATAATGTGAACTGACCCCCCCAACCCACTTACAAGTTTAATCAGTTCTCCTGGCTAAACTCCAGCACCAGCAGCCGCCCAATCAGATGACCAGGTGCAGTGATCAGACTCCACCCCCCCCCCCTTCCCCCCTCCCCCCCTCCCTCTCTCTCTCTCTCTGCAAAGACAAAATTATCCATGGGAAAATGATGTAGGCAGTGTTCGGAAATATCAGTGATGTAAATGCAACCCAGTATGGCTGAAAACCCCCATGCCTGCCACATTCAGCTGAAACAGGTAAGCACAAGGCGTGCACAAGAACCTCTACATTAATAATGGCTTTGAATAACGTTTTCTATGTATTCCAGCATACAACCCAACCAGGTAAATAACACGGATGCCACAAAGTTCTATTTGAAAGGTTTTAATCTGTGCATTCATGACTCGATGACTGCAAAAAAAAAAACAAAAAAAACACTTTGTTGTAGAATGACATTTCTTAAAAGGCACATGTATTATCAATGCATAGTGTACCATCCTAAAAATACTCTAATATCCTTACAAAGTGCTTTAGCAGCCACTTACAGCTATAGCAAAAAAAAATATATTTACAATCTAGAGTTTTAAATCATAAATTTGCCTAAAAATATTTGAAATCTGTAAAAAAAAACAAAAAAAAAATTCTAAAATTAGTGCTTCTCTGGAGCTTCCCTCTGTGACCTACCCTGGCTTATAAGTGTCTAGTGATTCCTAGCAGTTATGTACATGACGTGGTTTTTAGCTTCCATACTGGGTCAGTTACCATACTACACGCCTTTCGCTCGCCGCCGCCGCCATCTTTTTACTACGTAAAACGATCAAATAGAAGAAAAAAAATGCACCTCAAAAGCAAAAAAAACAAAAAAAAAATGTTTTAAATAAAAATATTTAACACCGTGCAAGATTCCTGCTCGTATTTCCGCTGCGCACGTGACGCCCCTTTTATTATCAGGACCGTGACCGTTTCCTGCATGCTACAGAATTACCCATCATGCAGTTCTCAGGCCACATGTAGATACTGTATAGGCTGCGGCGGCCATTTTTATTGGCAGAATATGGTTTCTATTAACCAGTGACCTCACAGAGGCCTGATAGACCATGTGTAGTGGATTGTCATTGCTTGTGGTCACCAGGACAGAAGTTCCCCCAATTAGGGTGCCTCCAGCTGTTGCAAAACTACAACTCCCAGCATGCCCGGACAGCCTACGGCTGTCCGGGCATGCTGGGAGTTGTAGTTTTGCAACCGCTGGAGGTACGCTGGTTGGGAAACACTGTATTAGGACGTCCTACTTATACCTCTGACACTAGAGGGCGCCATAAAACTTAAACTGCACTATTGAGGGGGCCATACATTTGCCCGGGGTGGGGTTTAGAGGCTGCAATCCCTCATGATGTAAAATTTAACTGCTTCAATATATAGGGGTGAAATTTGCAACTTTTTGAGACCAAGTCTACTTTATTTTTTATTATTTCACTTTAATTACTTTAAATCTTTTAGAAAGAAAAAATGAGACGTTAGCAAATGGTTGTGGGAAAGAAAATGTTTTTTTTTTAAATATATTTTTAAATATATATATTTAAAAATATACATTTTTTAAATATTTCTAATATTTAATATATATTTTAACATTTATATATTAAAATATATATTAAATATATTAAATTTTTATATATTTTTAAATATATATAAAAATATATACTATTTTTAATATTTTAATATATATTAATACATATTTATATATTAAAATATTATATATTAAAATATAAAAAATGTATATTTTTAAATATATATATAAAAATATATACATTTTGTTTAAATATTTTAAATATATAAATATATATTTTAATATATATTTTAATATATAAATATATATTTTAATATATAAATATATTTTTTAATATAATATATATTTTTTAATATTTAAATATATTTCTATATTTAAATATATTTCTATATTAAAATATATTTCTATATTAAAATATATATGTATATATTTTTTTATATATATATTAATTTATATATTTCAAAAAAAATAATCTATATATATATATATATATATATATAATATACATATTTCCATTTTGTCTGAACTCCTATGCAGAACTGTCTCCATGGTAACACACCCTGTGCAGTTCTTGCATAGTCCCTTTTATGCTCAACTTGTTGTCCAGCTGTTGCACAACTACAACTCCCATTATGCTCCGACAGGCAAACGCTCTGAAGGCACGATGTGAGTTGTAGATGTTGCAGCAGGTTGAAGTACACCGGTGTAGGGTAGAAATGGGAGGGATTAGGACGGCCAGACTACACAACTTGTTTGTAGTCTGTTACCATGGAGACACAGGTGCTACAGACAAAAGAGTGAAGTTATGGACACAATGTAACTTCTTGCTGAACAGCCAAAGGGTTGGGGGAGGGACAAAAGGAGGCGACGGATGGGAGGGAATTTGACTGCCAGACTACATAGAACTTGTTTGTAGTCTGTTACCATGGAGATTTTAAAATTTTATTTTAGATGCATTCAAGCGATGAAAAGTATGTTGTAAGGGGGGCCACATATGTCCGCTCCTCAGTAGGAGCCCAGAGGGGTCACAACACTTCCCTGCATGTCACAATCCAGCATCTTAAGGGTCTATTAACCCTCAACACCCCGGAACAAATTAAGGGGACATTTTTAGTGGCTATATTTGTGCCTACTACTCCAGCTTTGATTGTCTCTAGTACAGATGCCCAAATCTATTCAGAGACCGCTCGCCCGGTCATTGTGAGGCATGTATATTTTTATGATAATTTAAAAAAAAAAAGGAAATACGAGCAGGGATCGAGGCCATACACAACATATTTACTAGTATTTGATCTCAAAGAAAAAAAAAAAAAAAAAATACTCAACATAAACTTTTTTTTTACTGCCAGAAGGGCCTAAAATAAAAAATAAAAAAAATATTTAAGCAGAGCCCGACAGTCAGGAAAAAAAAAAAAAAAAAAAAAATTTTTTTTCTGCCTTAACTCTTCAGAACTTTGAGGTACAGCTACAGTTAGTGTTACAATCAGATTATAAAATATACAATATTATCAAAAATATTTTTACATTCTGTTTTACACCATATTGCATTTAACCTCCAATGCGTAAAAAGGAAAGGAAGGGGGGGGGGGGGGGATGGAAATCCAGTGGCCCGCATGGTTTATTTAGTGTGCGCGAGATGTTCTCTCCATCATGGTGGTCAGCTGACTGTGCCCAAAAAGAGAATCCTTAAATACGTGTATATATAAAAGGTCATGCAACGAGCGTGGCCTGCAGCGTGTCCTCCCATGCGTGGGCACGAGCCCCCTTTTGAGTATTGGTCGTGGTCTAAGAAAAAGAACACTTATTTGAAGAAACACTGTCGATATGGCAGATACAAAAAAAAAAATCTCACTGAGGAATACGAGATGGGAATGGGGGGGAATCTGCAACCTATTGCCTGTATAATCTATGCCAATGGTTCTCCAACAGAGTGCCTCCAGCTGTTGCAAACTAAAACTGCCAGCATGTC
This sequence comes from Hyla sarda, assembly GCF_029499605.1. Classification (NCBI taxonomy): domain Eukaryota; kingdom Metazoa; phylum Chordata; class Amphibia; order Anura; family Hylidae; genus Hyla; species Hyla sarda. The sequence continues at coordinate 11,825,896 of NC_079194.1, forward strand.
CGGACAGCGGAAGGCTGTCCGGGCATGCTGGCAGTTGTAGTTTTGCAACAGCTGGAGGCACCCTGGTTGGGGGAACACTGGTCTAAGCATCTGTTCAATGATATGTATCCATACCTGTATTATACGGGGTTGTGGCCCAGATAGACAATAGGACGAGGGGTTGCCATGGTTTACAGCACAATACATTATGATACGCAATAAGGCATCTAGTGTGACCTATAATAACCTACGCTTGGGGAAAGGGGACTGTATATCCACATAGGGATGTTCCTGTATCAGTAGAGCCCCCCCCCAATCGACAGAACCCTCATTGAGATAGACATTGCAAGAAACCCTGTCACTTGTATTTTCCATACATGCCTCCGTCCTCGTGGATATAAAATTATTTAAAGGGGTACTCCGGTGGAAAACTTTAAAAAAAATTTTTTTTTTTATTTAAATGAACTGGTGCCAGAAAGTTAAAACAGATTTGTAAATTACTTCTATTAAAAAATTCTTAATCCTTCCCATACATATCAGCTGCTGCATGCTCCACAGGAAGTTCTTTTCTTTTTGAATTTCTGTCTGACCACACTGCTCTCTGCTGACACCTCTGTCCGTGTCAGGAACTGTCCGGAGCAGGAACAAATCCCCATAGCAAACCCCTCCTGCTCTGGACAGTTCCTAAAATGGACAGAGGTGTCAGAAGAGAGCAGTGTGGTCAGACAGAAAGGAAAGTCAAAAAGAAAAGAACTTCCTGTGGAGAGTACAACAGCTGATAAGTACTGGAAGAATTCAGATTTGTAAATTATTTCAATTAAAAAATCTGTTTAACTTTCTGGCACCAGTTGATTAAAAAAAAAATGTTTTCCAGGGGTGTACCCCTTTAAGGAACCCTCTCACCTGTATATATCGTACACCCTTTCATCCTCGTGGATATAGTATTTGTAAAAAAAAAAAAAAAAAAAATTGGTGACGAATTTCCTTTTGTCGCCCTCCCGCCCCACATAAAGCAGTGGAGGCTGAACTACAGATTAGCGTTAAAGATGTTGAGCCCTCATTGCTACATATATGGGGGAATACAAGCTAAATAATAGGATAATTTTGCCATAAGCAGAACACTTCTTAAAAAAGTAGGATCTCACACAGCGTATTTCACACCAGAGCGAGCTCCCCGCTGCGGTCGGGTAGCACTGAGCCGCCGCAGGGAGCTCGCTCTGCCATTGCTCACTGACTGCCGTCGGTGCACGAGTCATATGAATTACGCTGTGTGTGACCCTACCCAAAATAATATAAGGTTATGGACATCTTTGTATCCATTCGTTTTTTTAAAGAACTGCATTTATTACGTGATATCCAATCACAAGCATTTTTGTAAAGTAAAAAATGTTGCACTGTTTAGTCTCTGTTGTAATACATAGCAAGCTGCTCAATACTGTTCCCGAACCATTCCAGCTGGCGGCCTCGCCGATGATTCCTCTCCTGAAAGCTCATTCAGATGTGATCGATTAGGAATCAGCTTAAGTAAGTGCCTATGAGAAGGCGATGATTAAGGTCATTTTTACCAGTACATCACTGAGCAGCTTGCTATGCATTATTTGAAGTGCAGGCTGCAGATACAAAGCACTACAATATTGTTAATAACAGCCAATAACAAAATAAGTTTTTATTCTATTTATCAGGTGATCAACACATTTGTAAATTGTCTGTTATACAAAATGCTACAAGATTTTTAATATCTGCAGCTTGCGTGTCTTACATACCATAGAAAGCTGCTCAATACTGTTCAGTCAGAGAGCCCATCTGGTGACACTGTAGTTGCAGATTGCACGTTTTACATAAAATAGCAAGCTGCTCAATGCTGTTGAGAGTACAAGAACAGCCAAGTGTCTGTCACTTATTGCAATACACTTTTTGTAATTGGCCGTTATTATAAATTTTGCATCATTTTGTATCTGCAGCTTGCATGTCTTACAATGCATAGTAAGCTGCTTAATGCTGTTTAGTGTCTTTTCCATCACATGGGCTCTCTGATTGACCATCACCTCCTCTTGAGCATTTAATCGGCCCAATTTTAAGCCAGGAAAGGAGACAAACCATCAGAGAGCCAACCTGCCAGAACGGTTTGTGAACCGTATCAAGTAGCTTGCTATGTATTACAATGCCTGCAAGTTGGAAAGTAAACACTGCAAGAATTTCACACTTAATTGGATGTTCTTAAAAATCTTGCAGCATTTTATATCTGCAGCTTGCATGCCTTACAGTAAATAGCAAGCTGCTCAATGCTGTTCAGCATCCATTCCATCAGATGGGCTCTTTGACAGATTATCACCACCTCCTGAGACCTTATTTAGGCTAAATGTGGATCAAATTATACTTGAACGAGGTTTCAGGAGAGGAGACGGGCCGTCAGAGAGACCATCTGTGAAATGTATTGAGCAGCTTGCTGTGTATTACAATACACACAAGCTGCAGATGAAACAATGTGCAATATTTTTAGTAATCAATTTATTACATCGTAAATGCAATGCAACAAAAAATATATCTGTATATATATCTATACAAAAGATGTGCACAGCCTTTGATGCAATGGCCACTATACACTCTGGTCCTAGCGAGAGACAGATGGCTAAGCCTTCCCCCTCGGCAGCTCATCACGCCCCCACCGCCTCTTGTCAGCTAATGAAATCAATGGCACAGGAGGCCAGAATGCTACCAGTGAGCTACGCGGCATCTGTAAATCGGGAATGATGCAAGGCAAAAAGTATTTGGCAAGCGACTTTGGTTCGCTTTGCGCGATTTTCGGCTGGAAGCTCAGCGTCTTGAAGGTGGTTAGTTAAGGCAATACTAAAGACGTGACAGTAACTGCAGTAAAAAGGGATGCAAGAGGGATTAACTAGACTGGCCAGACCTGAGCTATATCTGATTAAGTAGTGATTGGTGTAGAGGGGGGGGGGGGGGGGGGTCAATTAATAAAAAAACAAAACAAAAGAAAAACCAAACAGACCTGATACAGATTTAGAGAACATTACGAGGCCGTGGCAACACACTGCCCCATACAACGTGACAGATAGCGCCCGCTGTAGCGTTTACTCATAGTGACTTATGAAGGCACCTGTAATGATTATGATAGTGTTATAGAAGGCGGACAGGTTGCTAAAGCAGATCTTAGAAAATCAAGACCTTAATAGCAGACACATTCTCGTATTGCACTGTTTTTAGAGCAGTGTTTTCCAACCGTGGTGCCTCCAGCTGTTGCAAAACTACAACTCCCAGTATGCGGACATGCTGGGAGTTGAAGTTTTGCAAAAGCTGGAGGCACTCTGGGGTGGAAACACCATCTTAGAGGATGCACTGGATATAAATAGGAAACGGCCCTTATGTCAAGCTAACACGTCGGCCATCTTAGTCCGGACTTATTGGTCAGTTCAGTTTTAAGGACAAGTACTTTTTTCTACCATTTGCCTTACATGATTGGATGAGCTCCATCACGGAGCTCTTTAGTGTCTACAGTTACACACATTCCTGATCGTATTGACATTGGAAAGAAATAAAAAAAAAAAAAAAACGTAAGTGTTCTATTTCTGTAAAATAAAAATAATAGATTTGTGATTCCGTAGCGTTGGAGCCACCACGGTTCTGGTCATGAGCTCAGCAGATTCTTTAGTGGCGAGGTTCATTAAAGCATCATTCATGTAGCGCTGAGTAAAATCGGCGGGCGGCGAGTCACCACGGCGGACAGACGGCCCCCTGAATCGGCGCAAAATGGACCAGAGGGGATTTGGGGGGTGTAAAAGTTGCGTTCCAGTGCTCAGTTATAAAAATAATAGGGGGCTTAGGTTGTACGTGGCCGCTCTTTGACAGAGTTCATATATATATATATTTTTTTAAAGTACTTTAAAAGGAATCTTCATGTGTTTTAAAAGTTAAAATAAAAATAAAATTGGGAACTGAAGAAGATGGCACAGAGCGGTGAAGACTGTCGCTTTGTCGGCGGTCATCTTGTCAGCCAGTTCTCTCCAGTTTCACAGTGTCCTCCCCCCCCTCCTCCCTCTCTCAGCACCAATCCGCAACATAGTCAAAATCTTTGAAGGCTTCCTGCTCCTCCCCTGTCAGTAACCGGGGCTCCCGGGGAGGGGTTAGAATGGGGGCTTCTGAGGTAAATTCATCGTCGAAATTGCTGACGTCTTCCCGTCCTTTGATTGTGGGTACGAAGGGCGGCTTCACCTTCTTCGCCAACAACGCCTGCCAGTCTATATGCTGCAAAACAGGAAACAACATTAACATTTTAGGGAGATTTATTTATTTTTTGGTAAGTTTTAAATGGTTTTCTGGCCTGCAACTCATTTATAATAATTTTTGCACTATTTTCTTTGTAGGTTGCTCTTTTAGTATCATTATGGTACTTTTTGCACGTAGGGGTGTGGCTTAGTGTTCGCAAGTTATTTTATTTCAGGGTAGGGTCACACGACAGTTCCGCAGCGTAAAATACGCTGCAGATCTGTGTCGTGTGACCCTACCCTGAAATCTGACGCTGACCCGACCCTTAGTGTACCTCCAGCTGTTTCCCACTGCTCGCATTGGCAATCTGCCGCTCTGAGCAGTCACATAGGGGCCTGCGAGCCGCCGCACACTCAGTCTACTCATAGACATTATGGTGCGGCCGCAATGACTGAGTACAGTGCGCATGTACGCAGCAATTCGCCATGTGTGACTGCTCGGAGAAGTGGATTGCCGATGCGAGCAGGTGGGAACAGCTGGAGGCACACTAAGGGTTTGGGTCAGAGTCAGATCCGTGTTGTGTGACCCTACACCCTCAATGTGTATTTGGGGTTCAGAAGAAACAGCTGTCAGATGAAATCTTTTTGCCGACAGCCATCTTATGCCACACTCACATCCCGGTTGGAGCTCCGTTTGGGCAGATCTATTGCCCAAATTGCTTAATTAGCGAGAACGAAGAGGATCTATTGCCCAATTGCCCATATTGCTTAATTAGCGAGAACGAAGAGGACAAAAAAATAATTCTGCAAGCGGACATTTTTTATTTCTTAGTACAGTCAGATCCTGCTAAATAAGATTTTTTGTACTCACCGTAAAATCTCTCTCGTAGCCTTCATTGGGGGACGCCAATACTTATGGGTATATGCTCTTGCCACTAGGTGGTGCTGACAGTAGGAAAAAAGCCCAGTAACCGGAAAAGAGTATCCGGACAAGAAGAAAGAACCAAGTGGGTGCGGTGTCCCCCAATGAAGACTACAAGAAAGATTTTACGACGTGTACAAAAAAAAAAAAAAAAAAAAAAAAATAAAAAATCTTTTCTCGGTCGCTCTTCATTGGGGGACACAGATACTTATGGGACGTACCAAAGCAGTCCCCAAGGGTGGGAATAACAATCATGAGAGAGAGGCAATCAGTCCAGAGATTAGAACGCCAAAAGGAAAGGACCGTCCTATGCAGAGACTCTAATCTACATCCATAAAGAGAGACAAGAAAAGGTTGACCAGGAAGCCAGATGGGTCCGAACCATCCCGGAAGAAGGTGGGAAATCAACTCCAAGGAACACAGAACCAGACAGAGGGCTAGCTCAACTGGAAAACAAAAATGGAACAAAGAGCACAACAAGAGAACCCCATCCAGAGACAACCGCATCAAGAGATCTCATGGCAGAAAACTGCTCTAGAATGGCAGAACCCAAACAACAGACGCTGGCTAGACCGGCTGTCGCCAATCCATACATCAGATCGCATAAACTCTTCCAACAGAGGAGAGTGCCAAGGCTGCATGAGCAGCAGTAAATAACCAAGATAAAGGAAAAGAGACAGGCAGAGATAGTGGGTAGTAAGCACACAAGCAAAGGCTGCAAAAAGCACAAAAAAAAACAGGGCCCCGCCAGATACCCCAACATACAGTGGGAAGAGAGTGACAGCTTCATCTTGGCAATAGAAAGCACTCAGAAAAATAGTCCCCCAAGTGGAGGGGAAAACAAGGGGTGGTCGAGATGAAACTCAAGCACTGACCATGTTAAGCTCCCGAGTCCCCATACCCCCTGTGGAAGGGGGAATGTGAAGTGCGCCAGGCACTGAAGGAACAGGGGAATGCCGCCCTACGGCAACAGAACAAAGTACTGGATGGACGAAGCCCCCAGGAACCCTGCGAGAACATATCGAGGATCAAGTTTGTGTCCCCAGAAGGATCGGAATCCCAGACACTGGTGCAGGGCAAAGACACAAGACGTGACTACAAATGCAAGTAAGAAGCACAAGCACACAGCCACCAAAAGTGTTGAGCGGAACCCCATTGGGGTGAAACCCTGGACCAGATGGGTGCCAACGGAGCCATCCCTGTCGAGTCTAAGGCAACAGAGAAGGTGCCCGAGCACCCCTGCACAGGAACCCAGGAAGATACCTGGAGGCATAGGGGGGGATGCTGAACTGACCGCGTCGCCTCCTCAAGGCCCATGCCAGAACAGAGGAGTTCAACCGCAGCAGACCTGTGGGAACAAGATCCCAGGAAGGCCCGAGGCACACCCCGCCAAAAGGAAAGTAAGGTGGGCTCTACACGTGCAGAGAGTCCATAGCATATGTGGGGACACAGACATAGCTACCTCACGATAGTAGTGGTGTACCAAGACAACAGACACAAAAACTGCAGACCTCCAAAAATCCAGCAGTAAGGAAAACAGGCTCAGCACCCAACGGTGTGACACAACCATGCCCCTAGCTGACCAACGTGGCACAGAATAGAGAGTGCTGCAGTTGCTGTGAAAGGTCATGGAACCTGCAGGAGACTCCCACACTTGATCTCCTAATGGTGTCACACACCAGGACTGCAATCGCAGATGGTAAGATGAAGGATACATGTGGGTCAGGAAACCTGAAGACACAGGCTGACTTACAGGTATAAAAGGTCCAAGGAACCCACAGTTTACACACTTTGTGGAACTTCACATGGAAAGCGATTCACCAGACTGCAGTCGCGGGAGCGGCATGAATAGGAAAGGTGACCTGGTGAATCATAAAAACCATGCAGACAGTCTGGCTATCTGGCATAGGGACGTGGGAAATGTATGGTAGATGACCCGACGTAGCAGTAAACCATGCAGACAACCGTCTGGCTTACTGGTAAAAGATTCCTGAACGTACAGGATTCCTCCATCAGACCTTCCAATAAGAAGTGGGGTACTGGAGTGCGGCCGATGGAACGGGCGACTCGGCGGTGTAGGAGACCCAGCAGACGAAAGTCTGGCTGACTGGCATCAGTCCCAGTACCTGCAGGAACCCTCATCCAGATTCCTCACACCAGCGGAGCAGAGGTACGAAAAACCTGGCCATGCCCGTGCACCTCCGGATGCTGGCGAAGAGGGGACAACAGCCAGATATGCAAAGACTGTGCCCCTCTGTCGCATGTGGGCGGGAGGAGAGGCCTAGGAGCCATGTATAGTATCCCCGCCACCCTGGGAGATCGGGGGAGGCTAAGTAGCCATGGATTGTATCCCCGTCACCCTGAATAGGGTCCATAGGACACGTTGGGGCATTTCTTTGGATCCAGCAGAGGGGAACCGTAACCCCAGCCGCAGATGTCTCAGCCGTGTGATGAGTGACAAGCGGCGGAGGAAACCACGCAGACCACTGTCTGGTTGACTGGTATGGGTCCATAGTATACAACAGGTCACTCCATCGGACATCTCGCACTAGTAGTGGGATACCGTAATCCAGCCGCGGTTGCGTGACAGGCGAGACTACTGTCTGGCATAATGATATCAGGGCCTCACTTCTCCTGAGACCTTGCACTGGACGTGGGGATCCGGAGCACTAGCCGCAGATGTGGCAGCATGTGGAGGGATATATAGCATGCACACGCCAAGAACTCCCCTTTGATGGATGACCAGCAGACATGACAGCCAAAGCGTTCGTAACTTCTGTCAGGAATGCAAATGCCCTTGCAAGGGCATTTGGGCCAGTGCCATCCACACCAGGATCGCATATGCTTCCCTGACAGAGGTAGAACCCAGCAGAAAATAGTATGCCAGAGGTGTGCCGTATCGGACTCAAGGAATATTATTAAACTAAGAAGGACGGAGCAATAACCCCATGAACTCCAGCCGGATGAATACACCCTGCAGTGGGGAAATGAAAGTTAAGACAGCAGGCAAAGCGTAGGAACAGCAAGGCTGTTCAGAGGTGCGGGGGAGCAGCTGTCCTCCAGGACCTAGTATGCAGAACACAGCTGCATCATACCAGGCTAAGATAGCGGGTCGAGCAGGGGACCCGGACCCAGGGTACAACCTCCAGGCGCTGGCTGTTGGCGATAAGGGGTTGACGGCCCATACTCTTATGTTCCGTGCCCCTTTGTCGCATATGGGGGAACAGGTGGCGCCATGCTCCTGAAATCCCACCTGAAAGAGAGAAACTAAACATCCAAAGCTATAAAAAAAAAAAGTCTTGCCTCCTACTGACACTAGCTAAAACTGGTTACCTCACTTCCAGTGGGCGGGTATATCCTGCCAGGGAGGGGCTGACTTTTTCCTAGTGGCAAGAGCACATACCCATCAGTATCAGTGTCACCCAATGAAGAGCGACCGAGAAAAACAAACATCAGTAGGAAACCAGACAGACCCCATTAAAGTCAATAGGATCTGTTGGTGTCCGGAATGATGAATGGGGAATGAGGCCTTAACCCCTTGGGGACAGAGGGTTTTGTCCGTTTTTGCACTTTTGTTTTTTACGCCTTACCTAAAATCATAACCCTTTCAAAAATCCATATGATGTCTTATTTTTTGCACCACCAATTCTACTTTGTAATAACATCAGTCATTTTATCCAAAAATCTACAGCGAAGCGGAAAAAAAAAAAAAATCATTGTGCCACAAAATTGACGAAAAAACGTAATTTTGTAACTTTTGGGGGCTTCCGTTTCTACACAGTATATTTTTCGGTAAAAATGACACCTTTATTCTGTAGGTCCGTACGATTAAAATGATAACTACATGCAGGAAAATGTATAAGTTAAAAATTGTCATCTTCTGACCCCCTATAACTTTAAAATGTTTCCGTGTATGGGGCGGTATGAGGACTCATTTTTTGCACCGTGATCTGAAGTTTTTAGCGGTACCATTTTTGTACTGATCGGACTTTTTGATCGCTTTTTATTCATTTTTTCATGATATAAAAAGTGACCAAAAATACACTATTTTGGACATTGGAATTTTTTTGCGCGTACGCCATTGACCGTGCGGTTTAATTAACAATATATTTTAATAATTCGGACAGTTTCGCAAACAGCTATATCAGATGTTTATTTTTAATTACACTTTTTTTTTTTTAAATGGGAAAAGGGGGTGATTCAAACTTTTATTAGGGGAGGGGTTAGATGATCTTTATTCACTTTCTTTTTGCAATGTTATAGCTCCCATAGGAGACTAACACTGCACACACTGATCTTTTACATTGATCAATGGTTTCTCATAGGAAACCATTGATCAATGATTCTGCCGCTTGACTGCTCATGCCTGGATCTCAGGCACTGAGCAGTCATTCGGCGATTGGACACCAGGAGGCAGGTAAGGGACCCTCCCGGTGTCCTACAGCTGTTCGGGACCCCCTGAGCTAACCCTCAACATTTTACTTTCACTTTAGACGTGGTGTTCAACTTTGAACGCTGCATCTAAAGGGTTAATAGCGCGCGGCACTGCGTTCAGTGCCGCACGCTATTAGCCATGGGTCCTGGCTGTTAGAGGCCGGGCTCGACCCGCTATGACGTGGCCCTGTGGGCGAAGGGCGTACAGGTACGCCCTCAGTCCACAACAGGTTAAAGGATACCGGTCATAAAACAAAACTTTTGGTAGGTTATTGCTTTTGTAAAATAAAAAAAAGTTTGTAATTTATTTGCTGTTACAAAAATGAATCCTTGTATGATTTTTATGTACTTGAAATTTCTGCCATTAGGGGGTCTCCCTACTTGTCCTGTCTGTGCATAGACTTTGGTCTCGTGCTGAACTGGCATGAGTCCAAAGTCCAGAGGTGCGGCCTCTAATCAGGCAGGCAGGAGTTAGTGCTGTGAACACTGTGCAGTACGCCTCAACTCCCTGGCCCCTGCCTCCTGTCATCTGCTCCTCCTGTGAAAGAGACGGCCGGCAGCGCCCACTGATTCTCAGTGTTCCGCTGTGATCTTCCTCCTCTGTATCACACGTGCAGCGCAAAACAGAGGAGGGGATTCAGGAGCAGCCTGCCGCGCCATAGACTGTCTCAGGAGCGTGCACAGATGAGCCAGAGTGTAGTATAAATGAGAGGGCGGAAGTGAGCCCCCCGCAGGGCTTCAGATGATATTGCTGCTGGCGGGGAACGCCCCCTTCCTGCCTCACAGAGCACTCAGTGAATAAGCAGGCAAACAAGTTTGAAATAGAGGTGTTTTAAACATAAAAAAATAAAATTTAGAGGCAGGAAGGGTGTTATAAGTGGTAAGGGAACAATATAAGTGTGGATGTCAGGTTAGTTCATGACAGGTACGAACAAGTTTAAAGGTGTTGTCCGAGGAGTAGAAAAGGGTCTCCTCACTTCTGCTCCCTGGAGGAGGGGAGGTGTCACGTGATCACCACATGACGATGAAACCGCACTAACAGCTGCTTGATGTTGCCGCAACAGACAAGAAGGCAGAAGCGAGCGCAGAGAGCAGGAGCTCCCTGCACAACTCCTTTAAAAGGGGTACTCCACCGGAAAACCTCCAAAGCATAGGGGATAAGATTTCTAATCGCGGGGGTCCCACCGCTGGGGACACCCGCGATCTCTGCTGTGGTACCCCAGTCATCTGATGCAAGGAGCGAACTTCACGCCACTCCACCACAGCCGCCACGCCCCCTCCATTCATGTCTAAGGGAGACATGGGCATAGACATGAATGGAGGGGGTGTGGCGTGACATCACAAAGCGGAAGCTCCAAGCTTTTGTGTTCCGGTAATCGGGGGGGGGGGGGGGGGGAAGAGTACCCCTTTAAGCATAAACAATGCACAAGGCCAATAAGAAGAAGAAAAAAGAATTACCCTAAAGAACGCGTGCTTCTTCACATCTTCTGCGTCCTTCTCGCTTGCTCCCAGTCGTCGCTCAGGATTTCTTCTTAAAAGCTGCAACAGATTTTTTTTCTGTCAGTGTTTAGTAAAAATCAAAATTAAATTTGTTATTTATAAAGTTCTATCTATCGGCCCCACGTAGCTGGTTGGCATAAACTTGCCCTCAAAGTCTATGTTCACATGGAAGAAAAATGCAACCGGAAAACACAAGGGGGGACATTTAGCAAATTTGCACGTTCTGCCAGCGCTAGGGCCGCTTGGAAATGTGCCGCCTCCATGGATGACAATGCATACAGAGTGTTATCTGCATAAACAATCAACATATTTATTGTTTCTGTAGACACCAACATTTTGGGTTTTCACTAGAGATGTTTCCGCACAGAAATTCCGTCGCTAAAATCTATCTGACTCGGCTGCAACAGAATTTCAGGGCTGAATATTTCTGCTGGATTCTGTAGTGTAAACATGGCCTAAGGGTGCGTGCCTGGATTTGTACATCCGGCAGGAGAATTTTTAAGCCGCCTGCTGGCGTATCCCATTCATTTCAACGAGCCGAATGGAGTCCGCTAGTGACCAACCAGATGACCGACCATATCCAGCTGGTGACCCCGGCTGAAAGGTGGCCCCGGCTGAAAGGTGGCCCCGGCTGAAAGGTGGCCCCGGCTGAAAGGTGGCCCCGGCTGAAAGGTGGCCCCGGCTGAAAGGTGGCCCCGGCTGAAAGGTGGCCCCGGCTGAAAGGTGGCCCCGGCTGAAAGGTGGCCCCGGCTGAAAGGTGGCCCCGGCTGAAAGGTGGCCCCGGCTGAAAGGTGGCCCCGGCTGAAAGGTGGCCCCGGCTGAAAGGTGGCCCCGGCTGAAAGGTGGCCCCGGCTGAAAGGTGGCCCCGGCTGCTGTGGTTCTCAGTGCAAGTCACTACGGAGTGTGAACGGAACCTTCGCTCGCAGAATTCTGCGAGCTGAGATTCAGCCTGGCAGCAGACAATAGCGATAGGACCGCGCGGCACTGCGCCGTCACCATTGACCGCTATGCAGTACTCGCAGACTTCCGCGCAAAGAATGAACATGTTCTTTCTTTGCGCTGAACATTTTCAGCAGCGGAATTGTCCACCGCTGAAATTCCGCAGTCTGAACGTGTCTCGCGGAGATCCATTCACACTAATGTTAAGTTCACACCGCGGAATTCCGTAGTGTGAAAAAGGCCATGTTCACAAATCCAAGAATGTGCGTAATGTCAACCCAGAAAACGCGGACAGACATTCCACACATTTGAATGTTCTGGCAAGCGCTGGGGCCACCCGGAAAAACGCTGTCTCATATTGCCGGGCAGAATCTGCAGAAATAGACATGACCATTCTTTCTGTGGATTCCGGAAATCAGGATTTCTGCAGCAGAAACATGTGCAAAGTGCAGCAGAATCTCACTGAAATGAATGGGACTCTGCTGCAGCGGTATTTCCAAGCGGAATATTCCCGCGGAATTCTGTTGTGTGAATAGGGCCTTAGATACTTACTCTTCTCATAATAGAAATGGCTTCTGTAGACAGGAAGCGCGGGTATCGGACTTCATCGTTCACTATACTGTCAAACACCTCCTCTTCATCGTCTCCAGGGAAGGGGGACTAGAGACAAGATGAGAACAGCGGCTCAGGACACAACACTACAGGCGGTAATATACAATAAGGTCAAGTACTCTGCCCCCGCAGCGTCCGCACCTACATTGGTAATCTATATGGCTGCATAGTGGGCGCGCTCACTCACCTGCCTCTACATCTCCCATACGGGTCCATACTCCTTTGTCAGGAAAAGGAGGACTCCAGCCAATTAAATTAAGGGTACAATATAAATATGGTGATCGATTGGGGACCCCCCCCTCTCCTAGGACTAATGATCCGACTGAACTCACACTGCGGCCCCTGCACAATCTGCGCTCCATTCAGGCATACAACCGCAACATGGCCTCATTCACATCAGGAGCACTGAAGAGCAGGGAGATGCTGTGTATAAGAAAGTGTTTCCCAGCCAGGGTGCCTCCAGCTGTTGCAAAACTACAACTCCCAGCATGCCCGGACAGCCTTCGGCTGTCCGGGCATGCCAGGAGTTGTAGTTTTGCAACAGCTGGGGGCACCCTGGTTGGGAAACACTTGAAGGAAAGTCTACTCCATTAATAACAGACTGTCCCCTTAAAGGTAAATCAAGGTCATCTTGCATTGTGTATCACATCCCTAACATCTCTATAAAATCCTTGTGTTCTGGCGAAGCACCCACCTCCCCTACAAGCATCTCATAGATGAGGACGCCGAGCCCCCACCAGTCCACCGCTCGGGTGTAGGAGGTTTCTGTAAGGACTTCTGGTGCCAAGAACTCCGGCGTTCCACAGAAAGTGCTCGTCCGGTCCCCAAATCCCATTCCTGAAAATAAAAATAAAAAAATAAATGGTAAAGTACTGAACAATCTCTAAAGATTAAAGGGGCACTCCAGTGGAAAACTTTTTTTTATTTTTTTTTAAATCGACTGGTGCCAAAAAGTTAAACAGATTTGTAAATTACTTCTATAAAAAAAAAATCTTAATCCTTCCAGTACTTTTTAGGGGCTGTATACTACAGAGGAAATTTTCATTTTGGATTTCTCTTCGGTCACAACCACAGCGCTCTCTGCTGACATCCGCTGTCCCTTTTAAGAACTGTCCAGAGTAGGAGAAAATCCCCATAGCAAACATATGCTGCTCTGGACAGTTCCTAAAAATGGACAGAGATGTCAGCAGAGAGCACTGTGTTCCAAAAAGAAAAAAGATTTTCCTCTGCAGTATACAGCCCCTAAAAAGTACTAGAAGGATTAATGTTTTAATAGAAGTAATTTACAAATCTATTTAACTTTCTGGCACCAGTTGATTAAAAAAAATAAAAAATAAAAAGTTTTCCACCGGAGTACCCCTTTAACACAGATGTACAAAGTCATTCTATGTCCCTGTTCTCCAGTCTGTGCAACTCCAGATGTTGCAAAACTACAATTCCCAACATGCCGTAGTTTTGCAACATCTGGAGGTCCACACTTTGGAGACCACTGTCCTATAGGTTTAAAAAAAACTGGGGCCCTTGTGAACTGTTGTAATTTTTGCTTTAAAAAATAAATATATGAAAATGAAACAGAAAAAAAAAATACAAATCGAGAAATGCATTTCACTCTATTAACATCATGCGTCAAGATTAAATTATTATTATTATTTTTTTTTTTTAAATAATCCAAATGATTTATAAAAATGTTAAAAAGGTGAAAAACAATTTGTTTCAAATCAAATGGTGCCAGAAAGTTAACCTTTGGGGTTGTACTCCCTGGTCCCATTTATCGGGTTTACACTCTGGGTTAAACTCTGTGGGTCCCGGTTGGTACGAGCAGCCAGGACGCACGGCTAATGCCGGGCACCGCAGGTCGGGCCGATGTCCGCCACTAACCCTTTAGACGCTGCGATCAAAGTTGCTTGCGGCATCTAAAACGAAGGTGAAAGAATCCCGACAGCTCCGCGGAGCTGATCGGGACCATCACGACAAAATAGCGACGCCCTGATCGGCATTCAAGATGACGGGAGGGTCCTCACCTGTCTCCTCATCGTCTGATCGGCGATCTACTGCTCTATGCCTGCATCCTCAGCAACAGAGTGCAGAGAACATTGATCAATGCTATGCTATGGAATAGCATTGATCAGTGTAAGCAATCAGAAGATTACCATATTTTTCGCCGTATAAGACGCACTTTTTCTTCCCCAAAACTGGGGGGGAAAAGTTGGTGCGTCTTATACGGCGAATACACACCTATCGCGGCGGTCCCTGCGGCCATCAACGTCCGGGACCCGCGGCTAATACAGGACATCACCGATCGCGGTGATGCCCTGTATTAACCCTTCAGACGCGGCGAACAAAGCTGACCGCCGCGTCTGAAGCGAAAATAACACTAACCCGACTGCTCAGTCGGGCTGTTCGGGACAGTCGCGGTGAAATCGCGGCGTCCCAAACAGCTTACAGGACACCAGGAGGGACTTTACCTGCCTCCTCGGTGTCTGCTCCGTGCCGGGATCCCCTTCATGGCCGGCGCTCTCCTTCGACGTCATCACGTCGTCCCGTCATCCAATAGGAGCGGTGTACATAGCGACGTGATGACGGCGACGGAGAGCGAGGATCCCGGGGAAGAAGACGTCCGGAGCGTCAGGGACACCATGGGGACGCGGTGACAGCGATGGAGCGACATCCAGGGCAGCGGTGACGGGTCCGGAGCGGTGGGGACACGCGAGTATTGCAAAACTACAACTCCCAGCATGCCCGGACAGCCGTTGGCTGTCCGGGCATACTGGGAGTTGTAGTTTTGCAACATCTGGAGGTCCGCAGGTTGAAGATCACTGTTGGGAACAGAATATTTTTTTTCTAGATTTTGGACCTTTAAAATTGGGTGCGTCTTATATGCCGGTGCGTCCTATAGGGCGAAAAATACGGTACATGTTATAGCCCCTGTTGGGGCTTTTAAAAAACTAAAAAAATAAATAAATTAAAGTGTTAATAAAAGTTCATTAACCCCTTCCCTATTTAAAGTTTAATTCATGCGTGCGTCCGAACTATTAAAATATAAGGGTGCACAGTCGATGGCGTACGCGTAAAAAAAAATTCCAAACTCCAAAATTGTGAATTTTTGGTCACTTCATATAAAAAAAATATTAAAAACAAGCGATCAAAAAGTCCCATCAAAGCAAAAATGGTACCGATCAAAACTACAATCACTGCGCAAAAGATGAGCCCTCATATGCAGAAAAAATTAAAATAAAGTTTAGGGATGACAATTTTAACTCCTTAACGACCGCAAACATATTTAAGTCTGCGGACGGCTCCTGTAATGCCTTCGGCTGTATGAGCATGCTGGAAGTTGTAGTTTTGCAACAGCTGGAGGCACTCTGGTTGGAAAACTATGGCGTACACAACAGTATATCATAGGTGTCTAACATGTAGTGATGTGGATGTTAGTGGCCCTCATTACTTACCTGTCCCTGCCTCACATGACTTCTCTTCTATCCAGCTGATATCTATAGTCAGTACAGGTAAAGGAGCAGCCATGTTATGTCTTCAGAACGATCCAGGCCTCTTTCTGAACCATCAGGACAAGTCAGGTCTCTATGTCCTTACAGTCAGAACACCGTACGTTACATTCCGGGAACCCTTTAAGCGATTCTCTGTTTTGTCCTCGGGGCCCCCGGGATATAAGGAGTTTGCGGGATCTATAACAGCGCATGTATTTTTACCTTCTTTACAGAGCCCGAAGTCCGCGATCTTCACAAATCCTTCTGTATCCAGCAGCAAGTTATCCAACTTCAGATCCCTGTATTGGACGAGAAAAGTCATTGAAAAAAAATAAGTTCTGCAAATACAAACCATAGAACAGGAGGAACTTTACAGAAGATTTAAACGGGGTTATCCAGGAAATTTTATAATATATATCTATATCTATCTCTCTATCTATATCAACTGGCTCCAGAAAGTTAAACAGATTTGTAAATTACTTCTATTAAAAAATCTTTATCCTTCCAGTACTTATGAGCTGCTGAAGTGGAGTTGTTCTTTTCTGTCTAAGTGCTCTCTGATGACACCTGTCTCGGGAACTGTCCAGAGTAGAAGCAAATCCCCATAGCAAACCTCTTCTACTCTGTGCAGTTCCCGAGACAAGCAGAGATGTCAGCAGAGAGCACTGTTGTCCGACAGAAAACAACAACTCCACTTCAGCAGCTGATAATTATTGGAAGGATTAAGATTTTTTAACCCCCTTAACCACGCAGGACGTATATTTACGTCCTGCGCCGGCTCCCGCGATATGAAGCGGGATCGCGCCGCGATCCCGCATCATATCGCGTCGGTCCCAGCGCTAATCAACGGCCGGGACCCGCGGCTAATACCACACATCGCCGATCGCGGCAATGTGCGATATTAACCCTTTAGAAACGGCGGTCAAAGCTGACCGCCGCTTCTAAAGTGAAACTGAAAGTGACCCGGCTGCTCAGTCGGGCTGTTCGGGACCGCCGCGGTGAAATCGCGGCGTCCCGAACAGCTGATCGGACACCGGGAGGGCCCTTACCTGCCTCCTCGGTGTCCGATCGACGAATGACTGCTCCGTGTCTGAGATCCAGGCAGGAGCAGTCAAGCGCCGATAATGCTGATCACAGGCGTGTTAATACACGCCTGTGATCAGGATGAGAGATCAGTGTGTGCAGTGTTATAGGTCCCTATGGGATAACAATGATCAGTATAAGAGATCAGTGTGTGCAGTGTTATAGTCCCTATGGGATAACAATGATCAGTATAAGAGATCAGTGTGTGCAGTGTTATAGGTCCCTATGGGACCTATAACACTGCAAAAAATTTTTTTTAAAAAAAGTGTTAAAGGTCATTTAACCCCTTCCCAAATAAAAGTTTGAATCACCCCCCTTTTCCCATAAAAAAAAATAAAACGGTGTAAAAAAAATAAACATATGTGGTATCGCCGCGTGCGTAAATGTCCGAACTATAAAAATTTATCATTAATTAAGCCGTACGGTCAAAAAGTCCAAAAAAGCGTATTTTGGTCACTTTTTATACCATTACAAAATGAATAAAAAGTGATCAAAAAGTCCGATCAAAACAAAAATCATACTGATAAAAACTTCAGATCACGGCGCAAAAAATGAGTCCTCATACCGCCCCGTACGTGGAAAAATAAAAAAGTTATAGGGGTCAGAAGATGACATTTTTAAACGTATAAATTTTCCTGCATGTAGTTATGATTTTTTCCAGAAGTGCGACATCCCCTTAAGGACGCAGGGTTTTTCAGTTTTTGCATTTTCATTTTTTCCTCATCACCTTCTAAAAATCATAACACTTAAAATTTTGCACCTAAAAATCCATATTATGGCTCATTTTTTGCACCACCAATTCTACTTTGTAATGACATCAGTCATTTTACCCCAAAATCTACGGCGAAACGGAAAAAAAAAAATCATTGTGCGACAAAATGGAAGAAAAAATGTCATTTTGTAACTTTTGGGGGCTTCCGTTTCTACGCAGTAAATTTTTCTGTAAAAATGACACCTTATTATTCTGTAGGTCCATACGACTAAAATGATCCCCTATTTATATAGGTTTGATTTTATCGTACTTCAGAAAAAAAAAAATCATAACTACATGCAGGAAAAAAAATATATGTTTAAAATTGTCCTATTCTGACCCCTATAACTTTATTTCTCCACGTACGGGGCGGTATGAGGGCTATTTTTTTTGCTCCGTGATCTGAAATTTTTATCGGTACCATTTTTGTTTTGATCAGACTTTTCGATCACTTTTTATAAATTTTTTTATGGTATAAAAAGTGACAAAAAATCAGCAATTTTGGACTTTTGCATTTTTTGCGCGTACGCCATTGACCGTGCGATTTAATTAACAATATATTTTTATAGTACGGACATTTACGCACGTGGCGATACCACATGTTTATTTTTATTTACACTGTATTTTTTTATTGGGAAAAGGGATGATTACAACTTTTATTAGGGAAGGGGTTAAATGATCTTTGTTAACTTTTTTTTTGCAGTGTTCTAGCTCCCATAGGAGACTATAACATGCAGTACATTGATTTAATACACTGATCACTGCCATTGCATTCCATGGCAGGGATCAGTGTTATTGGCGGTTGATTGCTCCAAGCCTGAAATCCAGGCTTGAGCAATCAATCGCCGATCGGACGCACAGGAGGCAGGTAAGTGACCCTTCTGCTGCATCCTAGCTGATCGGGACATCGCGATTTTACTGCAATGGTCCCGATCAGCCTGACTGAGCAGCCGGGAAGCTTTTACTTTCACTTTAGACGCGGCGATCAACTTTGATCACCGCTTCTTAAGAGTTAATGCTGGACATCAGCCCGATCGGCTTTGTCCGGCATTAGCCACGGGTCCTGGTTGCTTATAGCAACCGGGACCCAACCGGGTATGATGCGCACTCACCTGCTGAGCGGGCGTCATACCTCAGGAGACTCTTATGGACATTCATAAACGTCCATATGCGTTCAGGGGTTAATGTAGAATCATAAACTTTAAGGGGAGTATTGAGTATAAATACAAAAAAAAAATGAAAAAATAAAACTTCAAGTTAAATTACTGCATGTTAAAAATGGATGTTCCAATAAAAACGGAAGGTGACATTTCACTCAAAAGACAGGGGTGAAACGCCAACGCATTAATTAATCATGATTAAGAGCTTAGGCTGGAAATGCGTCGGTGTTTCACTCCTGTTATTGAGCGACATGTCAGCTTCCATTTTTATCAGAACATCCATTTTTAATATGCAGTAATTAAACTTTAAAGGGGTACCCCGGTGGAAACCTTTTTTTAAATCAATTGGTGCCAGTGCATTTTCCGGTAAAAAATGACACCTTCTTTTTATTCTGTAGGTCCATACGGTTAAAATGATCCCCTACTTATATAGGTTGTGATTTTGTCGCACTTCTGGAAAAAATCATAACTACATGCAACTAAAATTGTCATCTTCTGACCCCTATAACTTTTTTATTTTTCAGCATACGGGGCGGTATGAGGGCTCATTTTTTGCGCCGTTTTTATCGGGACCATTTTTGTTTTGATTGGACTTTTTATTCACTTTTTATTACCTTTTTTTATGGAATAAAAAGTGACCAAAAATGCGCTATTCTGGACTTTGGAATTTTTTTTGCGCGTACGCCATTCACCGTGCGGTTTAATTAACATATTTTTTATAGTTCGGACATTTACACACGCGGCG
The DNA here is from genome assembly GCF_029499605.1 of Hyla sarda. Lineage (NCBI taxonomy): Eukaryota > Metazoa > Chordata > Amphibia > Anura > Hylidae > Hyla > Hyla sarda. The sequence continues at coordinate 11,845,726 of NC_079194.1, forward strand.
ATACCACATGTTTTGTTTGTTTTTTTTTTTAATTGGGAAAAGGGGGGTGATTCTGACTTATGGAAGGGGTTAAATGATCTTTATTAACACTTTATTTTCAGCTCCCATAGGAGACTATAACACTGCACACACTGATCTCCTACACTGATCACTGCCAGGCAATAGCAGGGCATTGATCAGTGTTATCGCCGCTCAACTGCTCCTGCCTGGATCTCAGCCACGGAGCAGTCATTCGGTGATTGGACAGCGAGGAGGCAGGTAGGGACCCTCCAACTGTCCAGCAAGCTGTTCGGGACACCGTGATTTAATCGCGGCGGTCCCGAGTAGCTCCACTGAGTTAACCTGCAACTTTTACTTTCACTTTAGACACGGCGATCAACTTTGATCACCGCGTCTGAAGGGTTAATACCGGGCATCACCGCGATCAGTGATGTCCGGTATTAGCCGCGATCCCGGCCGTTGATGGACAGGGGTGTGCGCAGAGAGCACTGTGGACAAGACAAAAAAGAAATTCAAAAAGAAAAGCATTTCCTCTGTAGCATACAGCTGCTAAAAAGTACTGGAAGGATCAAGATTTTTTAATAGAAGTCATTTACGAATCTGTTTAACTTTCTGGCACAAGTTGATTTTTTCATTTTTTCTGGGAGTTTATTTATTTATTTCTAGCTCATTTTAACATGTTTGTGTGTCTTGGGGAATAGCGGTTCCCTGCACCCATGCTCTAGGATCAAATGTTAAGTGTCTGGTGCTATATAAAGAAATGGAGAGCTGATTTAGGATTTTTTATTTTTTTTATTACTTGCTATTGAGTATAAGGTAATGTATATTAGAAGTTTTACATCGAATACATCAGTGGTGTGCAGCAAACTGTGGCCCTTTGGAGTTTGGAAAACTACAACTCCCAGCATGCCCGGACAGCCAACGGCTGTCTGGGCATGCTGGGAGTTGTAGTTTTGCAGACTCTGGCGGACCACAGTTTGGACTAGGGATCGACCGATATCGTTTTTTTAGGGCCAATACCGATAATCGGTGGAGGTTACGGCCGATAGCCGATAACTTATACCGATATTCCGGTATAAGTTATCGGCTATTTATCCCCCCGCCAAACCGCTGCAGATCATTGATTTAAAGTGGGCGCTTTAAATCAATGCACTGCAGTGGCTTTTGCGGTGCCATAGGCCGCCGCCGCCTCCCGCTTCTCTCCCCTATCTGTCAGGGTGGTCCGGGCCATCCATCCTTCCTTCCTTCCTGTAGTGTCCGGTAGCATTCCGGGTGGAGGGTGAACCGGTCCGGGCTGTCCTTCTCCGGGGGTCCTCTTCTCCACTCCGGGCAGGCTCCGGCCTAGTAATGCAGCATAGACGCCGCTGCGCAGTGATGCCCGTGCGCAGCGACGCACCTGACGTCACGGCGTAGCGGCGTCTATGCAGCGTACTAGGTCGGAGCCTGCCCGGAGTGGAGAAGAGGACCCCCGGAGAAGGACAGCCCGGACCGGTTCACCCTCCACCCGGAATGCCGCCGGACACTACAGGATGGATGGATGAGCCGGACCACCCCCATTACGGGTAAGTTTAATTTTTATTTATTGACTCGGAGGGTGGGGGAAGGGGCCCGACCGCAAAAATCCATACCGTGGGAGAAAAAAAAACGGTATCCGGTTCATACCGGTATACCGCCTAGCACTACGGTGGGGGGTGCGACATGCGGGGGGGGGGGGTTTGCGGGGCATTATCGGCTTATCGGAAAGGTAATTGCCGATACTGATAATGCCCAAAATCGTGATTATCGGCCAATCCCTAGTTTGGACATCACTGTAATACATCAACCTGACTAAAATGTAATGTTTACCTATAGCCGCACTCTGTACAGCGGCAGGCGGGAGCCTATATGTGCTTTGCCGCTGTACAGTGCCAGATATTTTATCCATTTATGGGCAGGAGACCATTGTGATCCAATATCAATAGGACATGGTATCCACCCAGAATCTGAGGTAGGTATGCCGGTCCACACGAGCCCCATAGAAGTCAATGTATCTTAGTTGTAGGGACCATAATAGGACTGTGTGCCTGAGACCCAGGAGTCACTTGGTGTTTGTTTTTTTACCGATTTATCCCTAGAATTGCATAATTCCCCTCTTTTCAGCCATATATTTCTGGAGGACGGTGGCTCAGTGATCAGCATCCCACCAATGATTACCACCTCCCCGTGTTTGTGTGGATTACCTCCCACATTCCAAAACCTACTGATAGGCGAATATAGATTGTGAGCTCCAATGGGGACAGGGAGCAAGGTTGAGTGTACAGCGCTGCAGACTCTGTGCCCGCTATATAAAGAATTATTCTAGTTCTAGGCAGCATTTCACCAGACACTTACCGATATACAATCTTGTGCTCGTGTAAATACTGGAGGCCGAGAACCACACACGCTGCATAAAACCTGTCGGTGAGAAAAGAAAATAGCGAAACATTAACCTGGAAACTGCAGCAACACAAAGCGACCTCGGAACGTCAACATATAGGAATAAATTAACCCCTTAAGGACAGAGCATTTTAACCACTTTCGTTTCTTCCTCCTTACATTTTAAAAATCATAACCCTTTCAAATTTGCACCTAAAAATCCATATGAGGGCTCTTTTTTGCGCCACCAATTCTACTTTGTAATGACATCAGTCATTTTACCCCAAAATTCTACAACAAAACAAAAAAGAAAAATGTAAACATCATCATTGTGCGACAAAATTAAAGGAAAAACACCATTTTGTAACTTTTGGGGACTTCGTTTCTACGCAGTAAAAATGACACCTTATCTTTATTCTGTAGGTCCATACTAGCGATGAGCGAATTTAAAGTAAATTCGATTCGTCACAAACTTCTCGGCTAAGCAGTTGATGACTTATCCTGCATAATTTAGTTCAGCTTTCAGGTGCTCCGGTGGGCTGGAAAAGGTGGATACAGTCCTAGGAAAGAGTCTCCTAGGAATGTATCCACCTTTTCCAGCCCACGGGAGCACCGGAAAGCTGAACTAATTTATGCAGGATAAGTCATCAACTGCAGAGCCGAGAAGTTCGTGACGAATCGAATTTACTGTAAATTCGCTCATCTCTAGTCCATACGATTAAAATGATACCCTACTTATATAGGTTTGATTTTGTCGTACTTCTGGGAAAAAAATCATAACTATTAATACGTTTAAAGTTGTCATCTTCTGACCCCTACAACTTTTTTATTTTTACATGTACGGGGCGGTATGATCTGAAGTTTTTAGCGGTACCATTTTTGCATTGATCGGACTTTTTGATCGCTTTTTACTCATTTTTTCATGATATAAAAAGTGACCAAAAATACACTATTTTGGACTTTGGAATTTTTTTGCATGTACGCCATTGACTGTGCCGTTTAATTAATTATATATTTTTATAGTTCGTACATTTTCGCACACGGCACTAGCACATGTTTATTTTTATTATGGTTACATTTTTTTTGTATGGAATCTGGGAAAAGGGGGGGTGATTAAAACTTAAGGAAGGGGTTAATGGGTGTTTGTTTATTCAACCTTTTTAGATTCCTCATACAGATCAATGTGGTTTTCATAGAACCACATTGATCTGTGCGCTCTGCGCTCGATTGATTAAGCCTGGACCTGCCAGGCTTCATTCACAGCCCAGCAGTCAGCACAGGACATTAGGTAAGCCCTCAGGCTACCTCATCAGTGGATCAGTGAAGTTTTTAGTGGTACCATTTTTGCATTGATCAGACTTATTGATCGCTTTTTATTCATTTTTTCATGATATAAAAAGTGACCAAAAATGCACTATTTTGGACTTTGGAATTTTTTTGCGCGCACGCCATTGACTGTGCGGTTTAATTAACAATATATTTTTATAATTCAGACATTTCCGCACGCGGCGATACCATATATGTTTATTTTTATTTACACTGTTTTTTTTATGGGAAAAGGGGGGTGAAGGAGTTAAATGATATTTATTCACTTTTTTGCAGTGTTATAGCTCCCATAGGGACCTATAACACTGCACACACTGATCATTGTTATCCCATAGGGACCTATAACACTGCACACACTGATCATTGTTATCCCATAGGGACCTATAACACTGCACACACTGATAATTGTTATCCCATAGGGACCTATAATACTGCACACACTGATCATTGTTATCCCATAGGGACCTATAACACTGCACACACTGATCATTGTTATCCCATAGGGACCTATAACACTGCACACACTGATCATTGTTATCCCATAGGGACCTATAAACACTGCACACACTGATCATTGTTATCCCATAGGGACCTATAACACTGCACACACTGATCATTGTTATCCCATAGGGACCTATAACACTGCACACACTGATCTTTTACATTGATCACTGGTTTCTCATAAGAAACCAGTGATCAATGATTTTGCCGCTTGACTGCTCATGCCGGGATCTCAGGCACTGAGCAGTCATTCGGCGATCAGACAGCGAGGAGGCAGGTAGGGGCCCTCCTGCTGTCCTGTAAGCTGTTCGGGATGCCGCGATTTCGCCACGGCTATCCCGAACCACCCACTGAGCTAACCGGCATGGTTTCAGTTCAACTTTGAACGCCGCGTCTAAAGGGTTAATAGCGCGCGGCACAGTGATCAATGCCGCGCGCTATTAGCCACGGTCCCGCCTCTATAAGCCGTGGCCCCGCGTTATAGATCGGGAGCGGACACAAGACGTTCCAGTACGTCATGTGTCCTTAAGGGGTTAAACGCCACTGTCAACTTTCACAGCAGCGATCTAAAAAGGGGCAATTGCCGTATGTCGGCCAATAATGCCGGCCCCCAGCTACAGGAATCAGCTGGGGGCCGGCATGAGGCGGGCTCGAGTCTGGAGCCGTCCTTAGAGGGCAACCGGTTAAAGCGTAGCTGTCTATGAGTAAAACAATTTTAAATCAACTGGTGCCAGAAGGTTAAACAGATTTATAAATTACTTCTATTAAAAAATCTTAACCCTTCCAGTACTTTTTAGCAACTGTAGGCTACAAAGGGAATGCTTTCCTTTTTTAATTTCTTTTTTGTCTTGTCCACAGTGCTCTCTGCTGACACCTGATGCCCGAATCAGGAACTGTCCAGAGCAGGAGAAAATCCCCATAGAAAACCTATGCTGCTCTGGACAGTTCCTGACACGGACAGAGGTGTCAGCAGAGAGCACTGTGGACAAGACAAAAGAAAAAAAAATTTTTGTTGTTGCATACAGCTGCTAATAAGTACTGAGGGGGATTTAGAGACTTTTAAATAGAACTAATTTAGTAATCTATTTAACTTTCTGGCACCTGTTCATAAAAAAAAAAAAAAAAGTTTTCCACGGGAGCACCCCTTTAACCCCTTAAGGACTCAGGGTTTTTCCGTTTTTGCACTTTCGTTTTTTCCTCCTTACCTTTTAAAAATCATAACCCTTTCAATTTTCCACCTAAAAATCCATATTATGGCTTATTTTTTGCGTCGCCAATTCTACTTTGCAGTGACATTAGTCATTTTACCCAAAAATTCCCGACGAAACGGGAAAAAAAATCATTGTGCGACAAAATCGAAAAAAAAACCCGCCATTTTGTAACTTTTGGGGGCTTCCGTTTCTACGCAATGCATATTTTGGTAAAAATGACACCTTATCTTTATTCTGTAGGTCCATACAATTATAATGATCCCCTACTTATATAGGTTTGATTTTGTCACACTTCTGGAAAAAATCATAACTACATGCAGGAAAATGTATATGTTTAAAAATGTCATATTCTGACCCCTATAACTTTATTTTTCCACGTACAGGGCGGTATGAGGACTCATTTTTTGCGCCGTGATCTGAAGTTTTTATCGGTATGATTTTTGTTTTGATCAGACTTTTTGATCACTTTTTATTCATTTTTTTAATGGTATAAAAAGTGACCAAAATACGCTTTTTTGGACTTTGGAATTTTTTTGCGCGTACGCCATTGACCGTGCGGTTTAATTAATGATATATTTTTATAGTTCGGACATTTACGCACGCGGCGATATCACATGTTTATTTTTTATTTTTTTTACACTGTTTTATTTTTTTATGGGAAAAGGGGGGTGATTCAAACTTTTATTAGGGAAGGGGTTAAATGACCTTTATTAACACTTTTTTAAACTTTTTTTTTTGCAGTGTTATAGGTCCCATAGGAACCTATAACACTGCACACACTGATCTCCTATGCTGATCATTGTTATCCCATAGGGACCTATAACACTGCACACACTGATCTCCTATGCTGATCACTGGCGTGTATTAACACGCCTGTGATCAGCATTATCGGCGCTTGATTCGTCGATCGGACACCGAGTAGGCAGGTAAGGGCCCTCCCGGTGTCCGATCAGCTGTTCGGGACGCCGCGATTTCACCGCGGCGGTCCCGAACAGCCCGACTGAGCAGCCGGGTCACTTTCAGTTTCACTTTAGAAGCGGGTCCCGGCCGTTGATGAGCGTCGGGACCGACGCGATATGATGCAGCATCGCGGCGCGATCCCGCTACATATCGCGGGAGCCGGCGCAGGACGTAAATATACGTCCTGCGTCGTTAAGGGGTTAATGGGTGTTTTTTTTACTTTTTATTCAACCTTTTGATTTCCTCATACAGATCAATGAGGTTTCATAGAACCACATTGATCTGTGCGCTCTGCGATTGATTGATAAAGCCTGGTCCTGCCAGGCTTCATCATTCACAGCGCAGCAGCCAGCACAGGACATGAGGTTAGCCCTCAGGCCACCTCATCAGTGGATTGGCCTTGTAAGGGCATGCTGGGAGTTGTAGTTTTGCAACAGCTGGAGGCACCCTCGTCTAAAGCTGTAAGGGCATGCTGGGAGTTGTAGTTTTGCAACAGCTGGAGGCACCCTGGTTGGGAAACACTGTCCTAGAAGAACGAGGACTTACACAGCTCTGGGTTCGGAGAAGACGTCTGTGTGGATGTGCATCATCAGATCTCCCCCGGCCGCGTACTCCATCACGAAGCAGACATGATCCTTCGTTTGGAAACAGGCAAATAGATTCACCAGGAACGGGTGCCGCACGCTATTCACAGTTTCAAAAATGCGCTTCTCGCACATAAGGCTGAAAGGGAGAAACAAGACGTAAGAAAAACGGCGGGAGCGAGAGAAACTATAAAACCACCATCATTATACTTGAGCTAAACGCAAATCTATAAAATGAGATGCAAGAAATCCAGGTCGGGTATAATAAGTGTATAGATCAAAAACTATCTAATGGAAAAAAAAAAAAAAATTAATCCCAGGCAAAAACTTTTTTTTTTTATATATATATCAACTGGCTCCGGAAAGTTTAACAGATTTGTAAATTACTTCTATTAAAAAATCTTAATCCTTCCAATAGTTATTAGCTTCTGAAGTTGAGTTGCTGTTTTCTGTCTAACTGCTTTCTGATGACTCACGTCCCGGGAGCTGTGCAGTTCCTATGGGGATATTCTCCCATCATGCACAGCTCCCGGGACGTGACATCATCATTGAGCAGTTAGACAGAAAACTTCAGAAGCTAATAACTATTGGAAGGATTAAGATTTTTTAATAGAAGTAATTAACAAATCTGTTTAACTTTCCGGAGCCAGTTGATATATAAAACATTTTTTTTTTTGCCTGGAATACCCCTTTAAGGCTGCGTTCACAGCGCTGTCTAGACCCTAATAATAATTAAAAATAAAAAAACGGACTTTAAATAAAAACAGAGAATAAGAGATGCAAACTGATGTTATCTGTTTGGATCCGTTATTGTTCAGTTAATAAACCCACCCCCACAAAAAAAAATTTTTTTTTGTTCTGAAGTAAAAACGGATTGAAAAAACGGACAATAAAGGATGTTGTCTGTTTGGATCTGTTTTTGTTCAGTTAATAAATCCCAAAAATTTTTTTTTTGTTCTGAGCATGCTCCAAAATAAAAACGGAACAAAAAATGGATTGAAAAATGGATGCAAACGGATGACATTAAAGGCTCATCCGTTTCCCATAGACTTCAATGTTAAATTTACTGTATCCGCTTTTTTCTTCCGTTTTTTGGACGGAAGAAAAAATACTGCATGTGCCGTTTTTTCTGCCGTAAAAAAAACCCCCCAAAAAAACGGAAATGAGTGCAGACGGATTGTAAGAGAATCCCATTGACATGAATGGGATTTTTTTTAAACCGCTTTGAATCCGTTTACAGCCTGCAAAAAATGAAACAAAACAGGGATAAAAAAAAAAAACGGGGACAGACGGCCGTGCGAACCGTATCAGTTTTTTTTTCCCTGTTTTTTTCACAGAAGAAAAAAAATACTGCATGTGATGTTTTCTCTGCTGTCAAAAACGGAAATGAGCGCAGACGGGTACAAACGCATTGTAAAAAAAAAAAAAAATACCATTGACATGAATGGGATTTTTTTTAAACCGCTTTGAATCCGTTTACAGCCTGCAAAAAATGAAACAAAACAGGGATAAAAAAAAAAAAACGGGGACAGACGGCCGTGCGAACCGTATCAGTTTTTTTTTCCCTGTTTTTTTCACAGAAGAAAAAAAATACTGCATGTGATGTTTTCTCTGCTGTCAAAAACGGAAATGAGCGCAGACGGGTACAAACGCATTGTAAAAAAAAAAAAAAATACCATTGACGTGATTGGGATTTTTTTTTTTTTAAACAGTTCTTAATCCGTTTACAGCCTGCAAGAACGGGGAACCGAAACTGGGACAGACGGAATGCGTCCTTACATCTAATAAAAACCTTTGTTGAGGCAATATTAAATCTACAAGCATCAATACCGTGAACACAAAAAAAACTAAAGTAAAAAAAAAAAAAAAGTTAAAAAAAAAATGTATAAACATTAATAAAAAAAAAAAAAATTAAAGCCATCCAGCAGGGGGCAGTATGTGTACTTCTCATATCACCGCGAACTGTCGTTAGTACATACAATGATATTTACATTACAAATTTAATGCATTTTTTCCCCTCCGTACTATTTATGTAACAATGTAACATACCTGTCCACTTCATCGCGAGCGACAATGTCTCCTTTCTTTAAGGCTTTGATGGCGAACATTTCATTAGTGTTCTTGTATTCTGCCAGCAGCACCTGAAATACGACAGAGCCGTGAATACATGCCAATAACGTATAGATGGGTGACACAGCTGTAGCAGCACTACAACTCCCAGCATGCCCTGAAAGCCTTCAGCACGGTCCTATAGTGACCCTCAATAGTGTTGAGTGAACTTACAGTAAATGCGGCTGAATCCAGACCGACCGCTCAGCCGTTGTTTGCTTTAGTCTCCATGAATCCGTAAACAAAACAAAAAAAGGAGAGAAGTCCTGCGACTCACCGCTATGAAATTGATCAGCGTAGTAGGGCCACCGGGATAGTGCAGGAAGCTCAGAGGCTACAAACAGGTAGGTTTCGTGCTGATGCACTTCTTCCGGCCTCCAAAGGAGGCCAGAAGAAGCGCACCCGCACGAAACCTACCAAAGGAGGCCGGAAGAAGCGCACCCGCACGAAACCTACCAAAGGAGGCCGGAAGAAGCGCACCCGCACGAAACCTACCAAAGGAGGCCGGAAGAAGCGCACCCGCACGAAACCTACCAAAGGAGGCCGGAAGAAGCGCACCTGCACGAAACCTGCCAAAGGAGGCCGGAAGAAGCGCACCTGCACGAAACCTGCCAAAGGAGGCCGGAAGAAGCGCACCTGCACGAAACCTACCAAAGGAGGCCGGAAGAAGCGCACCTGCACGAAACCTACCAAAGGAGGCCGGAAGAAGCGCACCTGCACGAAACCTACCAAAGGAGGCCGGAAGAAGCGCACCTGCACGAAACCTACCAAAGGAGGCCGGAAGAAGCGCACCTGCACGAAACCTACCAAAGGAGGCCGGAAGAAGCGCACCTGCACGAAACCTTCCAAAGGAGGCCGGAAGAAGCGCACCTGCACGAAACCTACCAAAGGAGGCCGGAAGAAGCGCACCTGCACGAAACCTTCCAAAGGAGGCCGGAAGAAGCGCACCTGCACAAAACCTACCAAAGGAGGCCGGAAGAAGCGCACCTGCGCAAAACCTACCAAAGGAGGCCGGAAGAAGCGCACCTGCGCGAAATCTTCCAAAGGAGGCCGGAAGAAGCGCACCTGCGCGAAACCTACCAAAGGAGGCCGGAAGAAGCGCACCTGCGCGAAACCTACCAAAGGAGGCCGGAAGAAGCGCACCTGCACGAAACCTTCCAAAGGAGGCCGGAAGAAGCGCACCTGCGCGAAACCTTCCAAAGGAGGCCGGAAGAAGCGCACCTGCACGAAACCTTCCAAAGGAGGCCGGAAGAAGCGCACCTGCACGAAACCTTCCAAAGGAGGCCGGAAGAAGCGCACCTGCACGAAACCTACCAAAGGAGGCCGGAAGAAGCGCACCTGCACGAAACCTTCCAAAGGAGGCCGGAAGAAGCGCACCTGCACGAAACCTGCCAAAGGAGGCCGGAAGAAGCGCACCTGCACGAAACCTACCAAAGGAGGCCGGAAGAAGCGCACCTGCACGAAACCTACCAAAGGAGGCCGGAAGAAGCGCACCTGCACGAAACCTACCAAAGGAGGCCGGAAGAAGCGCACCTGCACGAAACCTACCAAAGGAGGCCGGAAGAAGCGCACCTGCACGAAACCTGCCAAAGGAGGCCGGAAGAAGCGCACCTGCACGAAACCTACCAAAGGAGGCCGGAAGAAGCGCACCTGCACGAAACCTACCAAAGGAGGCCGGAAGAAGCGCACCTGCACGAAACCTACCAAAGGAGGCCGGAAGAAGCGCACCTGCGCGAAACCTACCAAAGGAGGCCGGAAGAAGCGCACCTGCGCGAAACCTTCCAAAGGAGGCTGGAAGAAGCGCACCTGCACGAAACCTTCCAAAGGAGGCCGGAAGAAGCGCACCTGCACGAAACCTTCCAAAGGAGGCCGGAAGAAGCGCACCTGCGCGAAACCTACCAAAGGAGGCCGGAAGAAGCGCACCTGCGCGAAACCTACCAAAGGAGGCCGGAAGAAGCGCACCTGCGCGAAACCTACCAAAGGAGGCCGGAAGAAGCGCACCTGCGCGAAACCTACCAAAGGAGGCCGGAAGAAGCGCACCTGCACGAAACCTTCCAAAGGAGGCCGGAAGAAGCGCACCTGCACGAAACCTACCAAAGGAGGCCGGAAGAAGCGCACCTGCACGAAACCTTCCAAAGGAGGCCGGAAGAAGCGCACCTGCACGAAACCTGCCAAAGGAGGCCGGAAGAAGCGCACCTGCACGAAACCTACCAAAGGAGGCCGGAAGAAGCGCACCTGCACGAAACCTACCAAAGGAGGCCGGAAGAAGCGCACCTGCACGAAACCTACCAAAGGAGGCCGGAAGAAGCGCACCTGCACGAAACCTACCAAAGGAGGACGGAAGAAGTGCACCTGCACGAAACCTACCAAAGGAGGCCGGAAGAAGCGCACCTGCACGAAACCTTCCAAAGGAGGCCGGAAGAAGCGCACCTGCACGAAACCTACCAAAGGAGGCCGGAAGAAGCGCACCTGCACGAAACCTACCAAAGGAGGCCGGAAGAAGCGCACCTGCACAAAACCTACCAAAGGAGGCCGGAAGAAGTGCACCTGCACGAAGCCTACCGGTTTGTAGCCTCTGAGCTTCCTGCACTATTCCGGTGATCCATGGTGGCCCTACTACACTGATCCATTTCATAGCGGTTAGTCACAGGACTTCTCTCCTTTTTTATTGTTATTTTTCGATGTCTACATTTTCCTAGCACCACCGCTATATTCAGCACTATTTGAACCGACGTCCACCATGGGACTATGCACGTGTTTGTGGCTTTAATTGCATCAATGGTGTTTACGTCGGGTGCCTCCGATTGAAGTCTCTTCCTTATGTTTCTTTATAACTCCGTGCACCTTTAGGTTCACAAAGTCGAATCTCCGGACAGAACTTCCACCGGAGGTCCTGTGGGCGCTACGCGGACTGCTGTCCCCATAGACTGCAATGAATTTCTAAGCAGATCTTTCGGCGGATCCGCTCAGAAGTGCATTGCCATCTATGGGGATGTCAAGGCAATCGGGGCGGTCCTAACGCCACCCGTGGGATCTCCGGTGGAAATTCTGTCCAGGGATGCCGCAGTGTGAACATGGCCTTAAAGAGCTGTGTGTAGTAAACGATAAATGCGGTACTAGAAGTCCCGATCCTGACATCCAGGACGTTACCAGGCATCCGGAGAACTTTGAAAGCAGAACATATGCAGACTAAAGCAATCAACAGCCGAGCCGTCAGATTCTTATTTAGCCACATTTAGGGTGTGTTCACACATGCATACTTTACTGCAGATTTTCTGCAGCAAATTTTGCTACCCATAAAGTCAGTGGAATGCAAAATCAGTTGCAGAAAATCTGCAGGAAAACACGTGTTAATGTACCATTTGTTGCTGCAGATTTTGCTGCCCTTTGACCAATAGGCAGTTAAAGGGGTACTACAGAATCAACTGGTGCCAGAAAGTTAAACAGATTTGTAAATTACTTCTATTTAAAAATCTTAATCCTTCCAGTACTTATCAGCTGCTGTATACTACAGAGGAAATTATTTTCCTTTTGGATTTTTCTGTCTGACCTCAGTGCTCTCTGCTGATACCTCTGTCCATGTCAGGAACTTTCCAGAGCAAAAGAAAATCCCCATAGCAAACATATGCTGCTCTGGACAGTTCCTAATATGGACAGAGATGTCAGTAGAGCAATCCAAAAAGAAAATAATTTCCTCTGTAGTATAAAGCAGTACTGGAAGGATTAAAAATTTTTAAATACAGTGACCCCCTGACCTACGATGGCCCCGACATATGATCAAATCGACATACGATGCTTTTTTATGTCTGGGCCATCGCATTAAGTGCTAACCGGCAAGGCGCAAAATGCTTAAGCTGCTGCTGGATAGCAGTTTAATGTTCCCTGTGTGGTGGGGTAAGTATTACTTACCCCTCCACGATGCTCCGGGGTGCCCTTCGGGTCCAGCGCTGGTCCTCCGGTGTCTTCTCAGCCCTCTCCGGTGACGTCAATACGAAGCCGCGCGCGCCGTCCCGTCATCCAATAGGAACGGCGTACATAGCGACGTAATGACGTCGCTACGTAGGCCCAGTAAGGCCTTGCGGAGAGAAGACAGCGGAGGAGCGGAGAGAAGACAGCTGAGGAGCGGAGAGAAGACAGCTGAGGAGCGGAGAGAAGACAGCTGAGGAGCGGAGAGAAGACAGCTGAGGAGCGGAGAGAAGACAGCTGAGGAGCGGAGAGAAGACAGCTGAGGAGCGGAGAGAAGACAGCTGAGGAGCGGAGAGAAGACAGCTGAGGAGCGGAGAGAAGACAGCTGAGGAGCGGAGAGAAGACAGCTGAGGAGCGGAGAGAAGACAGCTGAGGAGCGGAGAGAAGACAGCTGAGGAGCGGAGAGAAGACAGCTGAGGAGCGGAGAGAAGACAGCTGAGGAGCGGAGAGAAGACAGCTGAGGAGCGGAGAGAAGACAGCTGAGGAGCGGAGAGAAGACAGCTGAGGAGCGGAGAGAAGACAGCTGAGGAGCGGAGAGAAGACAGCTGAGGAGCGGAGAGAAGACAGCTGAGGAGCGGAGAGAAGACAGCTGAGGAGCGGAGAGAAGACAGCTGAGGAGCGGAGAGAAGACAGCTGAGGAGCGGAGAGAAGACAGCTGAGGAGCGGAGAGAAGACAGCTGAGGAGCGGAGAGAAGACAGCTGAGGAGCGGAGAGAAGACAGCTGAGGAGCGGAGAGAAGACAGCTGAGGAGCGGAGAGAAGACAGCTGAGGAGCGGAGAGAAGACAGCTGAGGAGCGGAGAGAAGACAGCTGAGGAGCGGAGAGAAGACAGCTGAGGAGCGGAGAGAAGACAGCTGAGGAGCGGAGAGAAGACAGCTGAGGAGCGGAGAGAAGACAGCTGAGGAGCGGAGAGAAGACAGCTGAGGAGCGGAGAGAAGACAGCTGAGGAGCGGAGAGAAGACAGCTGAGGAGCGGAGAGAAGACAGCTGAGGAGCGGAGAGAAGACAGCTGAGGAGCGGAGAGAAGACAGCTGAGGAGCGGAGAGAAGACAGCTGAGGAGCGGAGAGAAGACAGCTGAGGAGCGGAGAGAAGACAGCTGAGGAGCGGAGAGAAGACAGCTGAGGAGCGGAGAGAAGACAGCTGAGGAGCGGAGAGAAGACAGCTGAGGAGCGGAGAGAAGACAGCTGAGGAGCGGAGAGAAGACAGCTGAGGAGCGGAGAGAAGACAGCTGAGGAGCGGAGAGAAGACAGCTGAGGAGCGGAGAGAAGACAGCTGAGGAGCGGAGAGAAGACAGCTGAGGAGCGGAGAGAAGACAGCTGAGGAGCGGAGAGAAGACAGCTGAGGAGCGGAGAGAAGACAGCTGAGGAGCGGAGAGAAGACAGCTGAGGAGCGGAGAGAAGACAGCTGAGGAGCGGAGAGAAGACAGCTGAGGAGCGGAGAGAAGACAGCTGAGGAGCGGAGAGAAGACAGCTGAGGAGCGGAGAGAAGACAGCTGAGGAGCGGAGAGAAGACAGCTGAGGAGCGGAGAGAAGACAGCTGAGGAGCGGAGAGAAGACAGCTGAGGAGCGGAGAGAAGACAGCTGAGGAGCGGAGAGAAGACAGCTGAGGAGCGGAGAGAAGACAGCTGAGGAGCGGAGAGAAGACAGCTGAGGAGCGGAGAGAAGACAGCTGAGGAGCGGAGAGAAGACAGCTGAGGAGCGGAGAGAAGACAGCTGAGGAGCGGAGAGAAGACAGCTGAGGAGCGGAGAGAAGACAGCTGAGGAGCGGAGAGAAGACAGCTGAGGAGCGGAGAGAAGACAGCTGAGGAGCGGAGAGAAGACAGCTGAGGAGCGGAGAGAAGACAGCTGAGGAGCGGAGAGAAGACAGCTGAGGAGCGGAGAGAAGACAGCTGAGGAGCGGAGAGAAGACAGCTGAGGAGCGGAGAGAAGACAGCTGAGGAGCGGAGAGAAGACAGCTGAGGAGCGGAGAGAAGACAGCTGAGGAGCGGAGAGAAGACAGCTGAGGAGCGGAGAGAAGACAGCTGAGGAGCTGAGAGAAGACAGCTGAGGAGCGGAGAGAAGACAGCTGAGGAGCGGAGAGAAGACAGCTGAGGAGCGGAGAGAAGACAGCTGAGGAGCGGAGAGAAGACAGCTGAGGAGCGGAGAGAAGACAGCTGAGGAGCGGAGAGAAGACAGCTGAGGAGCGGAGAGAAGACAGCTGAGGAGCGGAGAGAAGACAGCTGAGGAGCGGAGAGAAGACAGCTGAGGAGCGGAGAGAAGACAGCTGAGGAGCGGAGAGAAGACAGCTGAGGAGCGGAGAGAAGACAGCTGAGGAGCGGAGAGAAGACAGCTGAGGAGCGGAGAGAAGACAGCTGAGGAGCGGAGAGAAGACAGCTGAGGAGCGGAGAGAAGACAGCTGAGGAGCGGAGAGAAGACAGCTGAGGAGCGGAGAGAAGACAGCTGAGGAGCGGAGAGAAGACAGCTGAGGAGCGGAGAGAAGACAGCTGAGGAGCGGAGAGAAGACAGCTGAGGAGCGGAGAGAAGACAGCTGAGGAGCGGAGAGAAGACAGCTGAGGAGCGGAGAGAAGACAGCTGAGGAGCGGAGAGAAGACAGCTGAGGAGCGGAGAGAAGACAGCTGAGGAGCGGAGAGAAGACAGCTGAGGAGCGGAGAGAAGACAGCTGAGGAGCGGAGAGAAGACAGCTGAGGAGCGGAGAGAAGACAGCTGAGGAGCGGAGAGAAGACAGCTGAGGAGCGGAGAGAAGACAGCTGAGGAGCGGAGAGAAGACAGCTGAGGAGCGGAGAGAAGACAGCTGAGGAGCGGAGAGAAGACAGCTGAGGAGCGGAGAGAAGACAGCTGAGGAGCGGAGAGAAGACAGCTGAGGAGCGGAGAGAAGACAGCTGAGGAGCGGAGAGAAGACAGCTGAGGAGCGGAGAGAAGACAGCTGAGGAGCGGAGAGAAGACAGCTGAGGAGCGGAGAGAAGACAGCTGAGGAGCGGAGAGAAGACAGCTGAGGAGCGGAGAGAAGACAGCTGAGGAGCGGAGAGAAGACAGCTGAGGAGCGGAGAGAAGACAGCTGAGGAGCGGAGAGAAGACAGCTGAGGAGCGGAGAGAAGACAGCTGAGGAGCGGAGAGAAGACAGCTGAGGAGCGGAGAGAAGACAGCTGAGGAGCGGAGAGAAGACAGCTGAGGAGCGGAGAGAAGACAGCTGAGGAGCGGAGAGAAGACAGCTGAGGAGCGGAGAGAAGACAGCTGAGGAGCGGAGAGAAGACAGCTGAGGAGCGGAGAGAAGACAGCTGAGGAGCGGAGAGAAGACAGCTGAGGAGCGGAGAGAAGACCAGGAGAGCCCAGCGGAGGCCCGGGGACAGGTGAGTACAGCTTCCTATACTTTACATTGCACGAATCCCTCAACATACGATGGATTCAACAAACTATGGCTCATTTGTAACGAATCACCATCGTATGTTGAGGGATCACTGTACAAGTAATTTACAAATCTGTTTAACTTTCTGGCACCAGTTGATTTAAAAAAAATTGGAGTACCCCTGCAAATCTGCTGAAGCAAATCTGCAGCAGAAAATACACACGTGTGAACGCACCCTAAGGGCTTTGTTCACATGAGCAGATTTATTTTCAAATCCGCAGCGGATCTCAGAGTTTGAAAAGGGGCGGGGCCTCGGTACGCTACCAGTGGTAGATTTACGCCAGCGATATCTCCACTGTTGAAAATCCGCCGCAGACCCCATTGAAGTCAATAGGGTCTGCAGCAGATTTCTAACAGCGGAGATTCCGCTGGCGAAAAACTGCTGTGGTAAGCACGCCCCCATTCATAGTCAAGCGGGAAACACAATGCGAGTTTGCAAACAAATCCGCCCATACGAACCCATCCTAAGGGACGGTTCACATGTGCGGATTTCCTGCGGGTTTTGCTACCATTGATTGTAATGGGTTTGCTGAATATCCACAAATCTGCCACTATTACAGATTTTCTGCTGACCCACTGAAATCAATAGTAACAAAATCTGCTGCAGAAAATCAGCAAGAAGTCTGCCCGTGCGAACGGACCCTTAGATGGATTTTATTGCAAGATCGTGCGTTTCCCGCTGCCAGTTTGAATCAGGAGGGGTGGAAGATTTTCAGCAGTGGAAAATCTGCTGCAGACCCCATTGACTTGAACAGGGTTTTCACCAGATTTTCTGCAGCGGAAAATCTGCCACAGAGCTTGTCCCGATTCAAAATAGCAGCGGGAAACACAATGCTAACTCACAATAAAATCTGCCAGTGTGAACAGGCCCTTACTGTAAGTTCACTGAACACTATTTCCAAGCTTGTGAACTACAATAGAAATGGTAAGACCGCACCGGGGACCACCCTACGTGCAAGTGGTTGCCCAGGCTGCCAGCCCAGGATAAATGAACAGCAATTCCAACAAATCACCGCACAAGTAGGTCTTGGATCAGCATGCTTGATAAAGGCTATTGCCGAAACGTTGCATTTTACTTGGGAATAAAACCACCAGCTTTTACTGATCCAAGAACTACTTGTGCGGTGATTTGTTGGAATTGCTATTGTGTGAACTAGCTACACTGCAGATCTATTCTAACCCCACCAGGATGTGCCACCAACAGTGGAGCATGCTGGGGGTTGTAGTTCTGCAACAGGTGAGATCAATCCTATAGCGCACATACCTTTCCGAAATGCCCTCTGCCCAATACCGCACAGCACCGGAAATCCTGGAGGCTGAACTGGAATCGCGGCTGCACCCTGCAGAATAGGAGGAAAAAAAAAATATCATAAACTCCAGACCAAAAAGGAAAGACCAGCAGAGAGGCCGATGACCCTGTAATAAAGCAGAAGTGGTTACCGTCTGTCCTCCGTTTCCTGCATTGCGCTGTAATCCAGATCGGACACGGTGATCTCCCCTTCATTCGTCAGGTCTGTCGAGGATTTGGACGCCGTGCTGTTCCTGTTGTTGGAAAACTCATGGTTTGACCCTGTGTCCTGTATGGGAATAAAGAAACAAAAAAGAATAAATAAATTAAATAAATAAATAAATTAAATAAATGATTTATATATTTATTTAACTTATTTCGTTTATGTATATTTATTTAAAAAAGACAAAAAAAGTGTATCCACTAACTGTGTACATAACACATCGCCGCCAGGACACCTATTAGGAGGAATAACAGAGGATCCGCACAATGCATATTTTCTGTCAGTTTATGAAAAAATCTAATAAGTGGTAGCTACCACTCACCCTGCATATGGGGCATTTCTCTACACTTGTGTTTCCCAACCAGGGTGCTTCCAGCTGTTGCAAAACTACAAACTCCCAGCATGCCTGGACAGCATGCTGGGAGTTGTAGTTTTGCAACAGCTGGAGGAACGCTGGTTGGGAAACACTGCTCTACAAGTTCTGACATGATCCCTGCAGTGTCTTCTGTGGATATGCAGTACTGACAACCAGTATGAGGGTTATAGCCCACTATCACTTGACGACTCGTTCACGCGGTGGAATAGTCGTGGCGGAAACATCTGCCGCAGAAATTCCAATGCTGGTTTCCGCAGAAAGAATTGACACATCAACTTTTTCTGCAGAATCCGTAAGGAAACGTATTGCCATCTAGGGAAACAGCACTTTTTTTTTTTATGTCCAAAAATTATATTTGTAGTAGCTATTTGTAGTTTGATATTTGTAATTAAAGGGCTACTCCAGTGGAAAAAAAAAATGTCTTCAAATCAATTGGTTCTAGAAAGTTAAACAGATTTGTAAATTACTTTGATAAAATAAAAAAAAAAAACTTAATCCTTCCAGTACTTATCAGCTGCTTTATGCCCCAGAGGAAGCTGAGTCGTTCTTTTCAGTCTGACCACAGTGCTCTCTGCTGGAGAGGTTTCCTATGGGGATTTTCTCCTGCTGAACTGAAAGGTCCAAAGTATCCCGGAAGCCCCACACCCTTAGCGTGAGCATGCCATCGTCAAAGAATTCCAGAAGACGTACTGCCATGTTGAGACAAGAATAGCGTGGGTGAGAGAGAAACCACCCTATAAGGGGATCGCTAGGAGGTCTGGGCAGAAATGTCTCACCTGCCTGAGACCACCACATCACTAAGGCCCAAGGAAGGGAAAACCGTCCCAGACATGAAGGCATGCCACCGCCGCCTAGGAGGGTGCCTAATACAGAAAGTTCTAGATAAAGACAGCTCACCCAAATCAGGATCGCACCTGTGCAGGGACCCGCCACACCCGCCTCCGGCTTCACACACAGCAAGATCCAAGAAGGAAGAATGTCCAGCATCCAGGTGAAATCCAACAGGGTAGATCTTTATTGAGAAGCTTGCAGTTACATGTTTAAAACACTGACGCGTTTCAAGCTTTCGCGCTTAGTCACTAATCTATGACGAAGCGTGAAAGCGTGAAACGCGTCAGTGTTTTAAACGTGTAACTGCAAGCTTCTCAATAAAGATCTACCCTGTTGGATTTCACCTGGATGCTGGACATTCTTCTTTCTCTAATACAGAAAGACTCCCCGCACCCACAAACACAAGTGAAGAGGGGGATGGATGAGGAGAAACAAGCCTTGTACCCGGCGGTCCAAACAGACCAGAAGAGGAAACCAAAACAACATCCCGTCAGGACAGGAACGAAGAGGGAGACTGAGGGAGCTAAGATGACAAAGGCAGGAACCATACAACATATGGAGACCAGGCCGGCTATAGCCGAAACATACATGACGTAAAACTCCCCCAGCAGGGGAGAGTGCCATGGTCGCAGAAGCAGCCGGAGGTCGCCAAAAAATGGGAAATGTCAAGGTTATACCAGGTACCGTACGAGCATGCTAAACACTGCCCCACGGTAAAGGGTGCACATACGGCTGACAACAGTAACCATAGAAACTCTGCGACAACATACCGAGATATGGAGTCCTCATAGGGATGTGGACCCGGGATAGTCGTGATGGATGAAGATGTGACTACGCATGCAAGAAAGGAGCGTACGAATCATAATAAAGCTGTAGGATGTACATCCCCAAGGGGACGAAACCTTTGGACCCTCCAAGCAAAAACCAGAAGCCATATCCACAGAGCAATCCTGACCCTTGTCGGGAGGCATGAGGGGCTATTGAACACATCGTGTCGCCTTAGAGGCCCCATTCAGAACAGAGGTGTTCAGCAGCAGCAGAAGTGCGGAAATGAGACCACATGAAACAAGTACACCACCTGAAAAGGAGGATGGTGGGCGCCATACGTGCAGAGTGTCCACAGCATTGGTGGCGACACAGACTGATATCGTACGATGGTAGTGGGGAACCAGGACTACCGCCACGCAAGCAGCAGGCATAGAGCAGGTGGCCGGCAGTAGTGAAAGCAGAAGGAGCACCTACCGGTGAGCCAGAACGATGCTGGGAGCAGACCCATGGTACACCACCTGTGAAAGGAAAACAATGACTGATGCCGTTTCTGCGAAGGTCTAACAAACGTGCAGAAAACGCTCCCAGCCTACCACCTAACCGTACTACAGACCGTATGCTGCGGAAAGCACCAGAACTGCAGGCACAGGTAACTGATGTAGGATGCATGTGGTGCAGGAAACCATGCAGACAATCTGGCTTTCTGCATGTTCATCGTCCCTTATTGCAGAGTTTCTGTTTCAGGACAGCACAACGAAAGTCGGCTACCGGACTTCAGCCGCAGAAGCGGCAAGTATGGGGTAGGTGACCTGGAAATTAGGAAGCCATGCTGACGACTGCCTGGTGTAATGGAAAAAGAAGTCCTGAACCACATAAGGACACTCATCCAGACACCTCACAACGACCGTAGGATACCCCAACCACAGCTGCGGTATAGAAGGAATTAAGCAGGTGACCTGGCAGTGTCGGAGCCCATGCAGACCACTGGGTACCAGAACTCCCACTATAAGATCGACAGGAATATGGTACGTGACCCGGTGGAGTAGTAAACCATGCAGGCCAGTCTGGCCGACTGGTACAGGGTCCCATGAACACACAGGTCCGCTCCTGCGGGCACCTCGTACTGAAGGTGGGGCCCTAAACTGCAGCCTCGAGTGCGGCAGATAAACGATGGGTGGCAGATCGGTGTAGGAAACCATGCAGACCAAAGGCTAGCCAACTGGCACAGAGTCCGGTGCACATGTTGGGACACCCCACTAGACACCTCACATTAGAGGGGTACGGGAAACTCAAGCCCTGTACACAGCAGCCTCGTGATGGGAGACCAGCAGGTGAGGAACCAAGCAGATCACTGTCTGGCTTACTGGTATAGGGTCCATTGTACATGCGGGAGACCATGCAGACCACCGTCTGGCTTATTGGTATAGGGTCCATTGTACATGCGGGAGACCATGCAGACCACCGTCTGGCTTACTGGTATAGGGTCCATTGTACATGCTGGAGACCATGCAGACCACCGTCTGGCTTACTGGTATAGGGTCCATTGTACATGCTGGAGACCATGCAGATCACTGTCTGGCTTACTGGTATAGGGTCCATTGTACATGTGGGAGACCATGCAGACCACCGTCTGGCTTACTGGCATAGGGTCCATTGTATATGCTGGAGACAATGCAGACCACTGTCTGGCTTACTGGTATATGGTCCAATGTACATGCGGGGGACCATGCAGACCACCGTCTGGCTTAATGGTATAGGGTCCATTGTATATGCTGGAGACCACACAGACCACTGTCTGACTTAGTGATATAGGGTCCATTGTACATGCGGTGGACCACACAGACCACTGTCTAGCTCATTGGAATGGAGTTCGTGCACATGCAGGGTCACTCTTTCGGAAATCTCTCACAAGAAGTAGGGAACCGGAAGTCCTAGCCGCAGATGTGGCAGACATGTGAACTGTGAGTGGAGGAGGGAGGAAGGACACGCTCAAGCATGGAGGAGGGGACAGCTCGAAAGGGCCCCTCAGTTTCTGCTAGAAATGCATTGGCATCAGTTGTTGGACCCCATCGGTATTCTGCCCTTATACAGAATGACTAGAAATCTGCCGCAGTTTACGGGAGACATGGCATAGCCACTGACTGTAGGGAAAAAACACATGAAGTCCCAATGCTCATAAGCATAAGCCCAAAACATTGACCCCAAGTGTGATCCAGGGAACCCTGCAGAAAAGAGGTACAGTACTATCAAAAATGTGCTCGGCAGTTGATGACTTACCCTGCATAAATTAGCTCAGCTTTCCGGTGCTCCAGTGGGCTGGAAAAGGTGGATACAGTCCTAGGAGACTCTTTCCTAGGACTGCATCCACCTTTTCCAGCCACCGCAGCACCTGAAAGATGAACTTATTTATGCAGGATAAATCATCAACTGCAGAGCCGAGAAGTTCGTGACAAATCGAATTTACTGTAAGTTCGCTCATCTCTAGTTCCCACAAATGCATGGCCCATGGACAGGAATCATAGATATAGCCAAAGGAGACTGCAGGGAGGCAAGTCATAAAATCACCACCAGAGGGAGCGCATTGCAGGAATAAAACCAGGAGTTGTAATACAATTTACAACCACAAGGGGGCGAATATACAAATATATATGTAGATTTTTTATTTTGTGTGATTGATTCAATAGCTGCCAGGCCAAAGGGAAGGAGGAGGGTCCATGGTGGCGATAGGGGGGGGAGTCGTCCAGCTGACACTATCGGAGGGGGGACAGAAAGGGGACTCCGGACTCGCGCTGCGGAAGAGGAGAGGGGCGGAGCTATGTGCCTAATCCCCCTCAGCCAAAATGCCCACCGGCTGGGAGGGGGGAAAAGGAAGGAATCTCCTCAGCTGCCGAGGCAGGCGAGTAGGGTGGAGCTAAGCCCTAACTCCCCCAGAGTAAGATAGAGGCCTCCGGCTCGCAAGCTCAGCGCAAGCTGCGGGAAAACAGAACATTAATGTCCTGCCAAAGCGGAGGAAGAGGGCAGAGCTAAGCCCGACTACCCGGGCTGAAAGACAGCGGCCGCCAGCTTACAGCATGAACTGCAGCGGCGGAGACAGCGGGAAAAGAGGAATACTCACCTACCGGAAGATGTCCTCTCATACTCACCTGATTGAGTCTTCGGCCAGCTTAATGCCACGCTGCATCATGCCAGGCTGTCATAGCTGGGGCGAGCAGGGGCAAGAGGGGACCCGGAGCCGAGGTACTACCCTGGCGAGAAGGGGTTAACGGTCCATATTCTATGTCCCATGCACCTTCATCGCAGAAGGGGGAATAGGTAGCGCCATGCTCCTGAACCCCCACCTGCAAACAGAAAAAAAAAAAATGAAAATAAATAAACAACTAAACATCCCTAACTATAAACCAAGATAAAAAACTGGTCTGGAGAACTCCACACCTGTGTCTGCCTCCTACTGACACTAAGCTAAAACGGAGTTCCTCATGGCAGGTGGGCGGGTATATCCTGCCAGGGAGGAGCTGACTTTTTTTCCTAGTGTCAGCCAATGAAGCGTCCGAGAAAGAAGTCATTTGCAAATCTGTTTAACTCTGTCACTGGTTGATTTGAAAACATAAAAATTGCGCCAGAGTACTCCTTTAAAAAGGACATTAGAAAGGTATTCCCCGACTATCTGGATGGCACTTAGTCAAAAGGAGGTTGTGGGGGGTAGTTAGCAACTCTTTAAACTGTGGACCTCAGACAATGTAAAACTACAAATCCTAGCATGCACGGACAACCAATGCCAAGGGCCGCCCGGGCATGCTGGGAGCTGTTTTGCAACAGCTAGAGGTCCTCAATATGGAGACCACTGCTTTAAAGGGGAACATATTTTCCCCTATCCAAAAGGAGAGTGGATAAGATGTCCGATCACGAGGGTCACCCCGCTGGGGACCCCCGCCATCTCCGGGTCGGCAGCTGACGCATCTGGAACACGAAAGCTTGGAGCTTCAGTGTTTGGGACATCACGTCACGCCCCCTCCATTCATGTCTATGGGAGGGGGTGTGACAGCTAGTACAAAGCCATCACGCCTCCTCCCATAGACATGAATGGAGGGGGCGTGACAGCTATAGTTGCCCGTCATCCGGCCTGGACCCCAGCGATTAGACATTTTATCCCCTATCCTTTGGACTATAGATATAAAAAAAAACATGAACAACTTCCTATGCACACTTATACATCTTATTAGTGGACTACCCCTTTAAGTACGCAGCACAGATCCCCCCACATTAGGTGCAGTATAGTTCCCCCACATTAGGTGCAGTATGTTCCCCCACAGACATACAGCCTCCAGCCACAGTGTATGGCTGGAGGCTGTATGCCTGTGTTCTGCCCCACTTCAGTGCTCCGACCACCAATCCTCCGGTCCGGACATAGCATTAAGTCCCGGGACAGAAGGAGCGGTGGTCGGAGCACCGAAGCTGAAGTGCCGCTGGTAACACTTACCTAGCTGGCCAGCGCATGTCCTCATCGCTGCCTGGCTCCTCTGCGCTCCGTTGCTATGGGCGCACGGCGTCAGTGACGTCCCTGTGTGCGCCACCTTCCCGGCGACCCCTGCATTTTTAAAGTAAACGCGGGGCCTCCAAGAGCGCATCCATGTGTCCCGAAAACATCTTTCGGGACACAGGGATGTCCCAGGCAGCGGCGGGCCGGATAAAGGTCCTCGACGGGCCGCATGTGGCCCGCGGGCCGTAGTTTGAGGACCCCTGCTCTAGATCAGAGTGTTACGTGTACGAGTCCTTTACTGATGCACGGAACTCAAATGGGCCTCAGCGGATGCACGGAACTCACTGGGCCTCAGCGGATGCACGGAACTCACTGGGCCTCAGCAATTGTGTCCCAATCCGTGCAGAATGGGCAGGAGAGCAGCTCTGGTCTCCATTATTTAGACTACACCTTTGCCCTGCATCTGTACCTGAGCCGGTAAGCTTGGCGTCTTCATTTCCAATGAGGGATACAGATCCAAGTCTAGTGAAGACGCCCGAGGTGGAGCGATGGGTGGCTCGGGCTCGATTTCAAAGTTTAGCTTGCCTGTGGGAGACTCCCTGCAACAAAAATGACACAATGTTACAGCTCAGCGATAAGATTTATCACAAAAGTCAAAAGATTACGCAAAATAAGGCTATGTTCACATCAGTGTTGTGGGGCTCTGTTACAGAAGCTGATAACTGGGCTGGGGCGGAAGTTCTAACACCATCCGTTTGAATGGGGTCCGTCGGGGTTCCCTTAGATGCCCGCTGTTTTTAATGATTTCAGCAGAGAAAAAAAAAACCCTGACAAGCAGGATTTTTTTCTTGGCTTAAAGGGGTAGTCCAGTGGTGAAAAACTTATCCCCTATCCTAAGGATAGGGGATAAGTTTGAGATCGCGGGGGGTTCGACCGCTGGGGTCCCCTGCGATCTCTCTGTACGGGGCCCCGGCTCTCCGCCGAGATAGCGGGTGTCGACCCCCGCACGAGGCGGCGGCCGACACGCCCCCTCAATACATCTCTATGGCAGAGCCGGAGATTGCCGAAGGCAGCGCTTCGGCTCTGCCATAGAGTTGTATTGAGGGGGCGTGTCGGCCGCCGCCTCGTGCGGAGGTCGACACGCCCCCTTCCAGCGGGCTGTCGGGGCTCCGTACAGGAGATCGCGGGGGGCCCCAGGGGTCGGACCCCCCGCGATCTGCAACTTATCCCCTATCCTTAGGATAGGGGATAAGTTGCTCACCACTGAATCACCACTGGACTACTCCTTTAAGTCCCATCATTTCAACAGAATCATCGATTGCAGCTCCCAACGCTAATGCGAATATAGCCTAAATGATGTGCATGTTGTGAATTAACAGATCAACAATGTACCTCCAGGTGGGGGCGCCATAACAGGTATATATCTTTACTCTCAACATCCAAGGCTATTCCATGACTACTGTTGTCCACATATTACTAGAATGGACTTTCTATCGTTTACCATCAGAATACTTAAAACATTTAATTTAGGAACTATTCACTTACATAACATCCCAATAGAAGCCATAAATGCTCAGGATAACTTTGCACCAATTTTTACAGGCTAAAAGCAAAAAAATATCAAGCAACTTTCTTCAATGGGGTTACCCAAGAATAGCAAAGGAGAGCTAATTTGTTTTAAAAAAAATGGCACCACCCTTGTCCTCAGATTGTGTGAGGTTTTACAGCTTGGCTCCATACACTTCATAGAAGTGAGCTGTAATATCACACACACAACCTGAGGAATGGTGTGGATCTGTTTATTTATTTATATATATATATTTTTAAAGAAATCAGCTCTGTTTTTCTAATTTTGATAAACTGTTAATATTCTCACAAAAAAAATTGTTGCTGTAGAGTCTGTGCATCCCCCTACATAGCTGGTAGTCCTGCTGCTTCTAATATAGTTGCTGATGGCAGACTACTCCTGGGTGAGGTTTGATCTTTTACTGAGAAGGCAAGCAAAGAGCAGGCTATGAGTAAAATAATAGACAATACTATATTAGAAGCAGCAGGACAGCCAGCTATGTAGGGGGATGCACAGACTCTACAATAACAATTTTTTTTTTAATATTTGAGAATATTAAAAAGGTGTTATCCAGGATTAAAAAACAGAGCTGATTTCTTCAACAACAACAAAAAACAGAACCACACGTCCTCAGGTTGTGCGGGGGCACTGCAGCCCAGTTCCCTATATCCTTTCAGAGCAGCAAAGTATAATGTCAGTGAGTGGTGTGAGGAGAACACACATGGCGGGAGCCTGAAGAGGGAGAGATCACACACAAAAGTTGCACTAACATCCACAATTTTAATGCACAGAGCCCCCTCACCACTTACCCGACCGCTGGAGATAATTCTACATTCCGGGTGTCCACAACTGGTACAGAAGCAGGGACAGACACCTGAGGGCTATAGGTGCCCGAGTGATTGACTGTAGGGATGGCTCTTCTCACCAGTCGCCCCCAGGTGGCAATGTTGATGTTCATCTGTGGAGCTCGAAGGAATGTTTTACCTACAAACACACAATAGAAGACAATTATTATGTGCAACAGAGGAGATCGAACAGATATTACAACCTCCCTGAAAGGTAGAGACACCATTTCTTTTACCTTGTTGTTTGGAAAAGATCTTCTTTTGCCTCTGAAGTTTTGGTCGTCTTTCAATAACTGGATTGAAGAAGGTTACCTGGAAAATAGAGAATTTGTACAGATATTGAAACAAAAGTTAAAGGGGTACTCTGTTGAAAACATCTTATACCGCGGGGGTCCCATCACTGCTGCGGCACCCCAGTCATCCGATGCATGGAGCGAACTCTGCACCGTGCCGGATGACTGGTGACCACAGCCGCCACGCCCCTTCCAATCAGGTCTATGGGAGGGGGCGTGACGGCTACGTAGTAGCCGTCACGCCCCCTCCCATAGACCTGATTGGAAGGGGTGTGGCGTGACATCACCAAAATAGAAGCTCCAAGCCATTGTGGTCGCCCCCGCGATCTCCGCGTCAAGCTCCCTCCATTCATGTCTATGGTAGGGGGCGTGACGGCTAGTACATACCCGCCACGCCTCCTCCCATAGACGTGAATGGAGGAGGCGTGGCGGCTGGCATCTCCAGTCATCGGGCACGGAGTGGAGTTCGCTCCGTGCACTGAATGACAGGGATACCGCAGCCGAGATTGCGCTGATCCCCAGCGGCGAGACTCCCCCCCTGCGATCAGACATCTTATCCCCATCCTTTGGATAGGGGATAAGAAGTTTTTA
Source organism: Hyla sarda (assembly GCF_029499605.1). Classification (NCBI taxonomy): domain Eukaryota; kingdom Metazoa; phylum Chordata; class Amphibia; order Anura; family Hylidae; genus Hyla; species Hyla sarda. Next base: position 11,873,437 of record NC_079194.1, read on the forward strand.
GCGGAGTACCCCTTTAAACATTCTCTCTTCTTCCAGCTTCCACAGAGCTCAGTATATGACCTTCCTGTTCAGCCAATCACTGGCCACGATGGGACACTACAGGGTCAGTGATTGGCTGAGCCGGGAGATCCTACACCGAGCGCTTGAAGAAGAGAGGAGATCGTGGGGGACAAGGAGGAGTCAAATAGTAGTAGTTGGGGGAACAATATTAACCGATGACTTGTGCGTCACGTTCTCACCTCTGCAAAGAGCGTCCCCTGCGGCTCCAGGTACAGACACATGCCGTGCCGCTGATTGTCCAGGAAATCTTCTAACCTCAGAAACTTTACCGCACACAGGGATCGCCAATCCCTCCAAAACACTGAAATCTCAAGTTCTCTGGACTGTAAGAGAAAGAAATCAAGGTGAACCTGTTGCTGAAGAAAATGTCCAGTCACCTTTAACCCCTTAAAAGGGGTATTCCGGCCTTAGACATCTTAAGCTCTATCCTTTGGATAGGGGATAAGATGTCTGATCGCAGGGGGTCCCGCCGCTGCAAAACCCCGCAATATCCATGCACGCACCCAGGCGGTCCGACGGCTGTGATCGTGACATCCGACCACGCCCCCTCCATTCATGTCTATGGGAGGGGGCGTGGCGTATGCCACGCCCCCTCCCATAGACATGAATGGAGGGTTGTGGCATGACATCACGTCTCCGAAGCAGCTCCTGGCATGAGGAATGCCTGGTGCTGAATGGAGATCGCAGGGGGACCCCCCACGATCAGGCATCTTGTCCCCCATCTTTTGAATAGGGGATAAGATGTCTGAAGATGGAATACCCTTTTAAAGACCTTGCCAATTTTTGTTATTGCCCTTTAGTTTTTACCTCCCCGCCCTTGAACAGACATGACTATTTTTCCCATCTACACATCCATATGAGGGTTTGTTTTTTGCGGGACCAATTGCACTTTGTACTGTCTTCCTTTATTTATCCAGAACATATGCACAAAATGTGTTTAGTTTCCATTATGTTTTACTAATTGTAAAAACAAAAATTCTAAACTTTTTAGAATCTTTTTTTTCCCCCCCCCCCTGACCCCTCTAACATTAAAATTTTAAATGTATACGTGGCTGTATGAGGGCTCATCTTTTGCGCTATAATCTGTAGTTTCTATCCATACAATCAGGGTATTGATTAGACTTATTGATCACTTTTTACTTAAAATTTTTTTCTGGGATATGATACGATGAAAAAAAAAAAAAATAACTAAATTCAGATTTTTATTTTTTAATTATGTTTACGCCGTTCACATTACGGGATAAACGATGTTGTATTTTAATAGTTCAGACAATTACAATATAACAAATATGTTAATTGTTTATTTTACATATTTTTTTTATATTGAAAATGGGAAAAGGGGGTTGATTAAAACTTTTGATATGGAAGGGGTTAATGTATGTGGGTTAAAGGAGTAGTCCAGTGGTGACCCAGTGGTGAACAACTTATCCCCTATTCTAAGGATAGGGGATAAGTTTGAGATTGCGGGGGGTCCGACCGCTGGGGCCCCCTGCGATCTCCTGTATGGAGCCCTGACAGCCCGCGGGAAGGGGGCGTGTCGACCTCCGCACGAAGCGGCGGCCGACACGCCCCCTCAGTACAACTCTACGGCAGAGCCGAAGCACTGCCTTCGGCAATCTCCGGCTCTGCCATAGAGATGTATTGAGGGGGTGTTTCGGCCGCCGCTTCGTGCGGACGTCGACACCCGCTATCTGGCCGGAGAGCCTGGCCCCCGTACAGAGAGATTGCAGGGGGCCCCAGCAGTCACCCCCCCCCCCCCCCCCCCGCAATCTCAAACTTATCCCCTATCCTTAGGATAGGGGATAAGTTTTTCACCACTGGACTACCCCTTTAAACCTTTGGATTGCTGAGTGGGCGATTCACCCCACTATACCACCAGGGACAGTTTCAAGGACGCAATAGACACAATATTTCACAGTGGTCTAAAAGGATCAGTAGCAAGCGATGGCAATGGCCACACGCCGATCATTATCGGTGGCCCTCAGCTACTGCTATCAGCTGAGGGCCCCTCCTCACTGAAGCCCGCGCCACACACTCTTAAAAGGCCCCATGATATGTGCACTGCAGTGTCGGACAGGAAAAATAAAAGCAAATAAAGCAAAGTAACTCTGCACCAAGATGTAATTTTACATTTGTGGTTGTTATTGGGTTAACAAACAAAAAGTAAAAGTAAAAAAAAAAAAATTTCTAAAAAATGTTATAAAAAAATTTAATATAAAAGGCTACTAAGGGGACAAGGTAACAGGATCTTCATAAAACCCAAACTTTAACAGATTCCCCGCACCTCAATGCAGTCGGGTTTTCAAATTCAGTATTTCACTATTTTTCTAGTTTGTTTTTAAATACAACTGTCGGGTTTTCAGGAAAATGTCGGGAACACGCCCCCTAATTATGCAAACCACGCCCCTTTAGTCGGGTAAAAAAAAAAATAATACTCTGAGTAATTAGAAAACAGTCGGGTTTTTACCAGTAAAATGTGTCGCACAAAGTGTCGCGGAGGACGTGCGACGCAAATTGTATCTCATAACCCCTTAAAGAGTCGGGATTGTGTTAGTAAATCAGGGCCAACGTGATTGGTCGGCTGCACGTCCCGGCACCGTACGTACTCTGTCCAGCTCTAGCGTAAACTTCTGGTCCCATGACTGGTTAGAAATCGGCTTCCAGTTGGTCTGACCGACCACGGTATTGTCCAGCTTCAGCACCGCACAGACCTCATCTGTAAGGAAATTACACAGACTCAGCTTAAAAGGCTAAGAGGATTGTCCGAAACAAAAAGCTCCACTGTTAAAGCCCACGACAACAAAATATCTGCTTAAGAAAAGATTAGAGATTTAGTTTTTTTTTTTTTCATCCTTTGTAAGGAGCCCGATGTGTACGAACAAACCAATTGCCTTCAAATGGAGCCGTCTCCGCTGCCAATTGTAGGGCAACGCTAAGCGGCATTTACCTCGGATTCTGTATAAACCCTCCGTCTATGTAGGACTCCAATTAGGAATGGTAAGAGATGAAGGGTGGGGGAGGGGAATTAATGAAAATATTCAAAATTCTCAACTACTGACTATTCTAGTTTAATACCATAGTACCGACAGAGGGAATTCTTCTGTATGGTGGCGAAAGGTATAACTTGATGTATTTGTGAATATTTGATAAATAAAGAAATATTTATTAAAAAAAAAAATAAATGAATATTTTTCTGGAGTTCAATGCTAAATAACTTTAATTTTCTCCACTCAAATATTTTAAACTTTTATTTTTTCTGGTAACCCTATAGTATTACCCTAAATTAGATTTAGCTCTTAGTATTTGCTGCCCTTAGATCAGTGTTTTCCCAACCAGGGAGCCTCCAGCTATGGAAAACTACAACTCCCAGCAAGCATGCTGGGAGTTGTAGTTTTGCAACAGCTGAGGCACCCCGGTTGGGAAACACTGCCTTAGGATAGAAAGTACAGAAGGATGAGATATAATTCACTGTAGATAATAAAGTATAGACCCTTCGTTATAGAAGTTTACCAGACTCTCACTACCTGTCTGTACTATCTGTGCAGAGTCTCCAGTCTATCCTGGGTGCTGCAACTCCTAGGATTGAACTGAGACTCTACATACAGTCAATATGTGTCAGGGAAGATGTAGGACTGTGCAGGTAAACATTGCAAGGGCTCCCCTACTACATCACTGCACTCCTGATCTCTACAGCAGTACTCTGATTTGTATGTGCCTTCCTGCACTGCTGTAGAGATCATTTCTGCCCCATGAGACAAGGAGGGCAGGGATATAGTGGGGGGGGGGGGAGGTACTTACATTAATTTTTATGTCCCTCCCGGCAGAATGTAAGGACTCCTCCTTCTATATCCCTTGTTTCCTAGGGCAGAAATTACCTCTACAGCAGCCCTCTGTATGTGCCCCCCTGCACAGAGTACTGCTGTAGAGATAATTTCTTTCCTGAGACCAGCAGTGTGGTGATATACTAGGGAAGTCCTTACATTGTGCAAAGCAGCACATACGAATCAATGTATGGACTTCCCTACTAGATCACTGCCCTCCTGGTCTTTTAGATAGGAAGGAAATTATCTCTAAAGCAGCATTCTGTGCATGGAGGCACATCCTAAAATAAATAAATAATAACGATGATAATGAGATTGCTGGGGATAGGCGGCGTTTGAAAGCTCCTAAGGAGGAGGACGTAACCCTGCAGATGACAGTAAGCTGCCACATAGTGGAAAAAGAACAAAAAAAAGTGTGGAGGCAACTGAACTGGGACAAAAACATCAAAGACACTAATATAATATTACTGCATTACATGTGCAACAGTAAATGTTGTTATTGGCCCATTTCTCATCACAGCAATATAAATACAATCGCCGACTACTGATTATAATAGAACGGAGCTTTATAGCCTCAGTAAGAGTAATAACCGGCCAATTGCTAAAAACATATCAAGGTCCTAGTCTACTGAAGAACATGGAAACTGCTAGAAACCCTTTTTCCATAAACGATCACGAGACACGGCTAAGGTCATGTAAATGGAGGCAAACCATAACAAACACAAAGTTACTGAACTGGAAAAGTCATCGGTCTTCAGGAGATTCCGACTGCTGCCGCTCTTCGCTTTACTGGTCCTGCTCATGAAGGAGGATCTGGCCTCACTGGGACTCCAGCCTGGGAGGGTCGCGGTCGCTGCTTTGGACCTGCCAGGGACGTTCTCCAGAATATCCTGACAGCCCATCAGCCGGACCTCCAGGGTACCTGATAAATACAACAAAAAATAAATTAAAAAAAGTCAGAAAAAGAGAACGTCACTATTGTTCTATCACAAATGAGAATCATGCGCAGAGCTATAGGGCTCAAATATAATACCGTACTAGAGAGAACAGTGGTGGTGTTAATGGGGGAGAAATACATCTGCATCCTTGCTTAAAGGGTTCTGACTGTCAAATACCGTATCCTTTAACCCCTTCCCGCTATAGGACGTATGCATACATCCCAGCACCCGACACGTTCGCACACTGGGATGTATGCATACGTCCTAGCCATCTCCGGCACTGCCGTGGGCAGCCCAGGAGATCGGCAGTGGGACCCAGCTGTCAATCACATCCGGAATCCCGCCGCAGCCGCAAATGCGCTGGTCCCGGCAGCATGAACCCTATAGATGCCATGATTAATCCGGATTACGCATCTATTGTGTTGACAGCCCGCTCCCCCTGTTCACCAACGGCGGCGCCCCAATACGATCGCGGGTTGCAGTTGGTTGCTATGACCTCCTGTTTGCCAGCCACGTAGCACGCATCGCAAAAAATGAGGCCTTACTCAATGGCGTCGGATGAAAAATAAAAAGTTACGGCTGTTGGAAAATGAATGGCAGAAAAATAATTTTGCTCAGAAAAGGAAACAAAATAAAATGGGTATCGCCATAATCGTACTGACCCACAGAATAAATATAACATCACTTTTACCGCACAGTGTACAACATTAAAAAAAAATAAAAAATAAAAAAAAATAAAGAATTAAAAGGGGTACTCCGGTGGAAAACAATTATTTTTTATTTTTTTTAAAGTCTTTATAAGTCAATTGGTGCCAGAAAGTTAAAACAGATTTGTATATTACTTCTATTAAAAAATCTTTACCCTTCCTGTACTTTTTAGCAGCTGTATAGTACAGAGAAAATTCGGGTCTTTTTGAATTTCTTTTTTTGTCTTGTCCAGTGCTCTCTGCTGACACCTCTGTCCATGTCAGGGACTGTCCAGAGCAGCATAGGTTTGCTATGAGGATTATCTCCTGCTCTGGACAGTTCCTGATACGGGCATCAGGTGTCAGCAGAGAGCACTGTGGACAAGAAAAAGGGAAATTCAAAAAGAAAAGAACTTCCTCTGTAGCATACAGCTGCTAATAAGTACTGGAAGGGTAAAGATTTTTTTTTTTTTTTTAATAGAAGTCATTTAGAAATCTGTTTAACTTTCCAGGACCAAAAAAAAAAAAAATTGTTTTCCACCGGAGTACCCCTTTAATAATTTCAGAGCTAACTATGCTGCTTTACTTCTATATATGTAAAAATAAAAATAAATAAAATTAGGGCTTTATCCCAGTACATTGCATGGGGTCCCAGCAGTGCTGACAACCTTCAGCCCCCCAGGGCTCATGAATACAAACACCAGGACTAACGTGATCAGACGCCAATTAGAAGCCAATTACCCTACATAGCGTGTAAATGCGCGAGACGCCGAGCAGATACTCAGCTGGAGAAGCTGCATGACGCTGCATCAGTCTACAAAAGCAGATAAACAGCAAAGATCACGCTGGGCCAATGTGAAGAAGTACAGGATTTCCGATATGGGTCAAATACACATTAACACAAACCTCTGACTGCAAAGGGGACCAAAAAGACGGCGGGACGCTCGCTTGTTGTACAAAATCAATAGATAAAGCAAATTTAGAAAAAAAAAAATACAACAAAAAAACAAACTACTTCTACAGCAGCGATGTTACCAAGGTCAATGTACAGTATCACATCTAGGTCCCTCCATGTGTTGCAAAACTACAACTCCCAGCATGCCCGGACAGCCGTTGGCTGTCCGGGCATGCTGAGAGTTGTAGTTTTGCAACAGCTGGAGGGCTAAAGTTTTGGAACCACTTATGCTTCCTGAGCCGTGCAGAGGTCATTCCACATAAAAGATGACAATAGGAGCTCGGCCTCCTTCTCTATGTGGAATGACCTTTGCACGGCTCAGGAAGCATAAGTGGTCTCTAAACTTTGGCCCTCCAGCTTTTGCAAAAAATCACTCCTCCTCCCTGTATATAGAAAAGAAAATAGCTCAGCCTTCCCCTCTCTTTACATAGAGAAGACAATTGGAACTCAGCCATCCCCTACCTGTAGATAAAGACAATGGGAGCGCAGCCTCCACTTCCATTTAGGTAGGGAAGACAATAGGAACTCCGCCATCCCCTCCCTGTAGATAAAGACAATAGGAGCTCAACCTCCCCCCTCCCTGTCGATAAAGACAATGGGAGCTCAGCCTCCACTTCCCTTAAGGTAGGGAAGACAATAGGAACTCAGCCATCCCCTCCCTGTAGATAAAGACAATAGGAGCTCAGCCTCCTCCTTCCTGTAGATAGGGAAGACAATAGGAGCTCAGCCTCCTCCTTCCTGTAGATAGGGAAGACAATAGGAGCTCAGCCTCCTCCTTCCTGTAGATAGGGATGACAATAGGAGCTCAGCCTCCTCCTTTCTGTAGATAGAGAAGACAATAGGAGCCAACTACAGGGAGGTGGTGGTTGAGCTCCTATTGTCTTTATCTACAGGGACGGGATGGCTGAGTTCCTATTGTCTTCTCTGTCTTAAGGGAGGGGTAGGCTGAGCTATTGCCTTTTCTATATACAGTGAGGGAGAGGCTGAGCTCCAATTGTCTTCTCTATCTACTGCTGTCACATCTCACTAATTGCTGTACAGAACACTTTCCTAGCAGCCTCCTCCTCATCACAGAGAACAGGAAGTCTCCGCTCAGTCTTAGGCCTAGTGGCCAGACTGAAAACTGCAAGATTTCAGGAATTTTATAATCTAGACAGTAAAATGAAAAATAAATAAAATAAATAAAATAAAAAAAACATTTAAACAATCGGTAATTTTCTGACGACACATTTCCTTTAAAAGTTGTCAGAGCATGCTGGGCGTTGTAGTTTTGCAACAGCTGGAGGTCACAATTTGGAGACCACTGCCAATCATTGAGTCTGGGGGGCTGGGAGCGGTGTTAAAGCACCAGTAACTTTTTGTTTCTTTTTTATATAACATTGGTAACATCTTCCCCTAAAATCAATCAGCTCCCCTCTGGGATTCTCCGATATCGCTCCATTATATCTCTTTGCTGCACAGACTAATTGCTTCTGTAGGGAATATACGCAATATGTGAATACGCCGAGAATATCGCATGAATCTAATTAACCCTTTGGGACATCTGAACGCTCTTTGATATCTACTTGCTGCATGAACTATATTATAACTATGACATAAACTGGGACTTAAAGGGGTACTCCGCTGCTCAGTGTTTGGAACAATGCTTAGAACCGTCGTTGGGAGCTCATGTCATAGCCCCGCCCCCTCATGACGTCACTCTCTGCCCCCTCAATGCAAGTCTATGGGAGGGGGCGTCACGCCCCCTCCCATAGACTTGCATTGAGGGGGCGGGGAGGGACGTCATGAGGGGGCGGGGCTATGACATGAGCTCCCAACGACGGTTCTAAGCATTGTTCCAAACACTGAGCAGCGGAGTACCCCTTTAAATACGGGATTTTATCTTAATCTGACTAATTCCAAATTAAAATTACCTTAAAAAAAATAAAATATATATATATAATATATATATATATATATATATAATAGAGATGAGCGAACTTACAGTAAATTCGATTCTTCACGAACTTCTCGGCTCGGCAGTTGATGACTTTTCCTGCGTAAATTAGTTCAGCCTTCAGGTGCTCCTTTGGGCTGGAAAAGGTGGATACAGTCCTAGGAAAGAGTCTCCTAGGACTGTATCCACCTTTTCCAGCCCAGCGGAGCACCGGAAAGCTGAACTAATTTATGCAGGAAAAGCTATCAACTGCCGAGCCGAGAAGTTCGTGACGAAACAAATTTACTGTTAGTTCGCTCATCTCTAATTATAAATCTATATAAAATTCTATATTCTACATTAGAAGTGTTGAGTGTTGTTACTGGTAACTGCCAGGGACCTGATTTATTAACCATATAAGGAAGAGACGCCCCGTCCTAATTTACCATTATTATTGTTTTATTAGCAATATTTTTGCTTTCTATCACATTTATTGTTTATTCTTTTTATTTACTTCTTTCTAGCGCATACAAATCATGGATACATTCTCTTTCTTTTCTACTTTAAACATTAGTTTATATTGGACTCTGGGTATCAGTCCTGTATCCAGATACTCTGCGGCATTCTGGGACTTATAGTACCAAGTACCTGCTTAACCAGGAAGAAGTGAGAGGACATAGAAGGGGGAGAGGATTACAGATGTACATATCAAAATGTATTTTTAGTAGGGCAAAGAGGTGATCAATGCAATGCGCTTTGACAGTTTATTTTTTTTACACACACACACACTGAAATCGGAGTACTCCTTTAACTGAGCAGGCATGGAGCAGTAGATTGCCAATTGGACAGCAAGGAGGCAGGTGGGGACCCTCCCGTCAGCGGCATCTGAAGGGTTAAAGGGGTACTCCTGTGGGGTACTCCCAAACATATACTGCTCTGGACAGTTCCTAAAATGGACAGAGATGTCAGCAGAGAGCACTGTGCTCATGATGTCAGCAGAGAGCTCCCCTCTGCTCGGCGGGATGTTAGGGTGCGCTGGTCCGGGCCATCTGTGCTGCAGGGACAGTCCGGTGCAGAGGGATAGTCATTCCAGGCTGTCCATCTTCACCGGGGGGGGCCCTCTTCTCCGCGCTTCCAGCCCGGAATAGAGTCGTTGCCTTGACGACGATGCACAGGGACGTTACTCATGAACGTCCCTGTGCGTCGTCGTCAAGGAAACGTGACTATTCCACCCCCCCCCCCCCCACCCCCCGTGAAGATGGACAGCCCGGAACGACTATCCCTCCGCACCGGACGGTCCCTGCAGCACACATGGCCCGGACCAGGGCACCCTAACGTCCTGCCGAGCAGAGGTGAGTACAAAACTAAAGGGGGTGAGGGGCTGGATGATGTCGAAGGCCGCAGTGGTCTTCAACCTGCGGACCTCCAGATGTTTCAAAACTACAACTCCCAGCAAGCCCGGGCAGCCGATGGCTTGCTGGGAGTTGTAGTTTTGAAACATCTGGAGGTCCGCAGGTTGAAGACCACTGAGGGCAGAGAGTTCACTCGAGTATAAGCCGAGGGGGGGGGGTGTTTTCAGCACGAAAAATCGTGCTGAAAAACTCGGCTTATACTCGAGTATATACGGTACACCACATTTTCTAATAAACAGGGCCACGCAATTTTTTTCTTGTATATTTCAAACATACACGTCTCGTTTTTCATGGATAATGAAGCCAAGGTTCGGGTTCACTCCCAAGATCAAAATTCATAAGAGACAATGAAATAATAAAAATAAATAAAATTAGTAATAATAATAATAATAATAATAATAATAAATCCAGAAATCTAATTTTTTTTTTTAATTTTTATTTTATATTTTTAACCTCTATAATATTTTTCCCTTGCTCAGCATGTTCCTTACCCCTCCCCCATGAGAATTTCCAGATTTACCTGTGAGGGCGGCCGGCTTGGACAGCGTACTGTACTGGTTCTGCGTGGAGATCATGCTTTGTCGCGGGCTCAGCGTAGGAGACGCCACCATGGACAGCTCTTCTATGATAATGTTGCCTTTCGGGTGATTTTTGGGAAGTTCGCTGAGTCTTTGCTCTAGAGAATATTTCAGGAGGTCGAGTTTCTGACTGGACTCATTGAATCTGGACTGAGCCTAAAATAAAATAAAAATTAATGAATAAATAAAATAAAGACAAATCCAGTTGGAATTCATATTTATGGAATAAGCAAATTAATTTACACTTAAGCAAAGAAAATTTATTGTCTTTGATGAGACAAACCCTTTCAGTAAGGCAGTGTTTCCCAATTAGGGTGTCTCCAGCTGTTGCAGAACTACAACTCCCAGCATGCCTGGACAGCCTCTGGCTGTCCAGGCATGCAGGGAGTTGTAGTTCTGCAACAGCTGAAGGCAACCTGGTTGGGAAACCCTGCCATAAAGTTTCCTTTTCAAAGCTTCTGGCTCCTTGGGGGCGGGGCAGAAAATTTAGACTTTTTTCCTGTTTTTCATGTTTAATCAGGTGCTGAGGCTTCCAAAAAATAAAAAATAAATAAATAAAAAGGCGCACTAAGCTTAAAGCCTCTCAGATCACCTCTAATGCACATTGCACAGTAATAATTCTATATATGGTCGTCTTTACCAGAAGATGTCAGAGTAAGTCCTTTATTTTCTGGCCGGATTTCCTCAGAAAGCTGAGTACACACGGTAGAATTCTCAGACTTTTACTGCATATTTATACCGCGCTATAGTGATATACTTTACAGCAATCCCCATGGACATAGATACAATAAACCCCGTTCTTTATTTGGTGCCAACTTGTAAGCTGCTCTGTAATTTATGCCGAGATCACTCTGCAGGGGAGGGAGAGGCTGAGCTCCTATTGTCTTATCCACATGGAAGGGGGGGGGGGAGAGACTGTGCTCCTATTCTCTTCCCTATCTTCAGGGAGGGGAAGCCAGAGCTCCTATTGCATCTGTGATAAGGAGGAGTGTGCTGGAAAATAATCTGTACAGAATTACATTAAAAGAAAACTCAACTTTCTCCCCCCGCACTAACCAGCGGTACTGGCTGTTAGTGCGGGAGACGCGGATCAGTTTGGTCCTTACCATGCCGGATCCGCTGCGCCGTTCGGCCGTAATCTTCTATTTTCGGAATACACAAATGAGGTGCTAACTGGCACCGGCGCGGCAGCCAGCGGCACTGACGTCAGAGTGCCAGTTAGCTCGGCCGATGCCAGTTAGCAACTCATTTGCATATTCCAAAAATTGAAGATTACAGCTGAACGGCGCGGCGGATCCAGGCACAGTAAGGACCAAACTGATCAGCGTCCCCCGCACTACCAGCCAGTGCCGCTGGTTAGTGCTGGGGGAGAAAGCTGACAGTTTTCTTTTAAGAGGTGACACCAGTAAATAGAGAAGACAATGGGAGTTCAGCCACCCCTCCCTGAAGATAGAGAAGACAAAATAGTTCAACCTCCTTCCTGTAGACAGACACAATAAGAGCCAAGCCTCCTCCTCCCTGTAAATAGAAAAGACAATAGGAGCTCAGCCTCCTCCTCCCTGTAAATAGAAAAGACAATAGGAGCTCAGCCTCCTCCTCCCTGTAAATAGAAAAGACAATAGGAGCTCAGCCTCCTCCTCCCTGTAAACAGAAAAGACAATAGGAGCTCAGCCTCCTCCTCCCTGTAAATAGAAAATACAATAGGAGCTCAGCCTCCTCCTCCCTGTAAATAGGGAAGGCAATAGGACCTCAGCCTCTTCCTCCCTGTGGATAGAGAACACAATAGGAGCTCAGCCTCCTCCACACCGTAGACAGAGACGACAATAGGAGCTTTTCAGAGACCAGGAGGTTAACCGATTTATGAGGCCTGAAGACCAGTGAGAAGACAGATTTCAGGATTATATGCAACATAGACAGTAAATATTACAGTCTTCAGCAAGCCACCCATTTTAGATCCATTTCAGAGCGCGTTTGTTTCCATACCCTCAGTCACAGGTGACAGCCTTATGTGGAGAGTTTACACGTACAAGAAATTCAACAAAAACAGTTCAAAGAACATTCCCAGAACTACTATTTAATGGCCTCAGTATTTGCAAAAAACAAAAAAAAAACACATTGTGGATCAAGCAGGTCTGTACGGTTCTACCCTGGAGTCCATGAACCCATGTGCGGCAGATACAATGCACAGATATAAATGTTTACCACCACTTTGGATATTTACACATCGCATAATCCTCGAACAATATAAAATACACAAAACCCTAAAAGCTATTTCTGACACGCTGGGTGATTTCCATTAAACAGATTATTTAAGCGTGTTTATACGGTAAGCGTGCTTTATCATATCGCCGTCTGAGAGGTGGGAGGGAGCTCACCTAGAATAAACCTGAAAAGTCAAACACTGCTCCACCCAAGAAAAACGCCAAACCCAACGTCACCTGAGACGTCCGCTGTATCATGAATTAACCATGACTGAACCGTTCTGCTTCATGCTGCCACGCTGACCAGGGCTATTCCCATCTGACTGCTACTCTATGATAGGTGGAGATCTGACCTAAGAGACCCCTCAAGAATACTAAAAAAAATATAAAGGGGAGGCAAGTTCTGCTTTAGGGCTGCAATCCCCTTTGCTTTTACTCCTGCACGGTGTCACCCCAGTCACCTAAACATGCAGGGAACTGTAATGGACCCTCATTCAAATGAATGGGACTCTCTGAACAGCAAAAGGTGGCCACGGTGCTGCCATGCAGTGAAAAATGTAGGTGAAATGGTGCTAAATTGCAGCTGTGCCCCCCTTTACTGGGGATTGAAGGGTCCCCAGAGGTTGAAATTCCACCAAGCATAAAGTGATCGCATATTGCAGAAGTAATTTGAATACCCCTTAAAGGGGTACTCCACCCCTAGACCTCTTAACCCCCAGCCAAAGGATAGGGGATAAGATGTCTGATCGTTGGGGGCCTGCTGCTGGACCCTCCCGCGCACCTGGGCATTCCAGTGGCTGTGATCGTGACATCTCGCCACGCCCCCTCCATTCATGTCTATGGGAGTGGGCGTTGCATGTGCCACGCCCCCTCCCATAGACATTAATGGAGGGGTGTGGCATGAAGTCACAATGGGGCGTGGCGCCACTGGGGACCTCTGCAATCTTGGCTGAGGCAACCCAGACATCCGGTGCACAGAGCGAACTTCGCTCCGTGCCGGATGACTGGCAATGCGAGAGGCTTGTCAAGACTACTGTCACGCCCCCTCCCATAGACTTGCATTGATGGGGCGTGGCAATGACGTCAAGGGCCTCCGGCGCTGCACCCGTTCTAAACGAACGCCAGGTGCAGCAGCGGAGGTCCGTGATGTCATGGCAACGCCCCCTCAATGCAAGATTATGGGAGGGGGCGTTACAGCAGTCTTGACAAGCCTCCTGCATTGCCAGTCATTGCCAGGACCCCAACGATCAGACATCTTATCCCATATCCTTTGGATAAGATGTCTAGGGGCAGAGTACCCCTTTAAGGGTACCTTCATGTGGGTTTTCTTGCTGCAGAAAATACGCACATGTGAATGCACCCTTGGGGTGTATTCACACATACAGTATCCTGCATATATTCAATGGGCAGGATTTGAAGTTGCAAATTTACATTGAAATCTGCAGCATCAAGTATGTGCAGGATACTGCATGTGTGAATAGACCCTTAGGGTACATTCACACGTACAGGATCTGCAGCAAATATCAATGCAACTAAATGAATGAACACATCAAATCTGCAGAAGATCCTGTACATGTGTATGTACCCTTAGGTTTTGGGGGGCTGTTTTGTTTCTTTTTTTGCACTTAAAGGATAAATCAAAACTTACTTCAGTGAGGGCTTTCCTGTCTGTAACCTTCCCAGATCCTAGCAGCTTCATAACATTTTTCGCTCCTTCCGCCACTGCAAACTCTATCCTAAAGTGATGCCGCAATTCTTCCATTCGGAGCTCAAGAGGACTAATCACAGGCTTTGCTGAAAGCAGAAATAAAAAAAATAAAAAAAAGTTAGAACACCACAATTCTACAGAGATTATAGATATTTATACAAGGAAGTATTCCAATTAGAGAGGAGTGAACTTACAGTAAATTCGATTCGTCACGAACTTCTCGGCTCGGCAGTTGATAACTTATCCTGCATAAATTAGTTCATCTTTCAGCTGCTCCGGTGACTGGAAAAGGTGGATACAGTCCTAGGAGAGAGTCTCCAGCCACCGGAGCACCTGAAAGCTGAACTAATTTATGCAGGATAAGTCATCAACTGCCGAGCCGAGAAGTTAGTGACGAATCGAATTTACTGTAAGTTCGCTCATTTCTAATTACAATATACAAGAATATGGAAATATTTAAGATAATATAAGTTTTCAAGTGATCCATGCTTGCAACCATATAAGCAACACATAAAGGGGTACTCCACTGGCCAGCATTCGGAACATTTAGTTCCGAACGCCGTGGGGCGTCAGCCACGCCCCCTCGTGAAGTCAGGCCACGCCCCTCAATGAAAATCTTATGGGAGGGGGCGTGACGGCCCCCACTCCCTATAAGATCCTCCTCCAGCTGTCTCAGGTGTAAAGGTGTCTTCTCCAGACTGCAGGTTTCAGCTCCTTGATTTAGATCAGGGCTCATAGCGAAGTCATTTCACAATAGTCCTATGTTTTGCTCGTATGAGTCGTTCTTAGCTGTGTTTTGGGTCATTATCCTGTTAAAGGACCCATGACCGGTGACCAGGGCTGTGGAGTTGGAGTCGAGAAGTCAGAGTCGGACGAAATTTTGGGTACCTGGAGTCGGAAAACATTGCACCGACTCCGACTCCTACTAAATTTAGATTGGAATAAAAAAAAAAAAAAAAAGCAAGTTTAAATGTCCCAATTCACAAAGTTAGAATTAATGACTTCTCTACTGTAAGAATAAAGACCAATGCATGCAGTGCCTCATGTAACCGCAAAACGAACACGTTAAGTGACCGTGAAGAAGCTTTACATGTGCTATATAGTAAATATGGCACGCAACGCACAATTAGGAGCGGCAATACTTATACTTATACCAGTGTTCTCTGCTGACACCTCTGTCCATGTCAGGAACTGTTCAGAGCAGGAGAGGTTTGCTATGGGGATTTGTTCCTGCTCTGGACAGTTCCTGACATGGACAGAGGTGTCAGCAGAGAGCACTGTGGTCATACTAGAGAGAACTACACAACTTTCTCTGTAGCACACAGCAACTGATAAGTACTGGAAGGATTTAGATTTTTTAATAGAAGTAATTTACAAATCTGTTTAACTTTCTGGCACCAGTTGATTTAAAAACAAAAACAAATTGTTTTCCACCAGAGTACCCCTTTAACAAGAGGTACCATCAATTTCATCCACATTTGTGCAAGTATACGTTGCCCCATCTTGATGACGACTTACACATAATGCATTTCTAAACCCACAGGGATGAGAACGGCTCAATGACCAATAAAACAAATTATTCTCTTGCGATTAATAGGGGGGGAGAAGGGGGGGGTAACTGCTTTTGGATTGCGACATTGTCAATGCTGAAGTGTAATTAACCCATTTAAACTTCGGACATTTTAACTTCCACAAAATGAGAATTATTTACACACTCTGGAAAGATCCGGACAGAAATGTCCATTACTACACGAGGCCACTGCCCTACACTATTAGTAATGCATCAGGAATATACAATCTTACCATTGTCAAAGGACATTTCATTGGTCTGCTGCATGGCCTGGAGGATCTGCATGCGGATGACTTCTATTTTGGTCTTGCTGTCTTGCAGCATCTGCTGGGCCGTCCCGAGGAGCTTTCTGTCCTGTAGGGAGAAGGACAAAAATGATTTTACTCATTGGTCACAGGAGAGGAAGAAGAAGATGTAGACTATCCGATAAAGAAATAAATAAATAAAAACCCTAACGCCGCGTCTGAAGGGTTAACAGCTCGCGGCACAACGATCGATGCCGCACGCTGTTAGCCCAGGGTCCCGGCTATGACTAGCAGCTGGGACCACACCGCGACTGGGTGTAGGGTGTACAGGTACGCCCTTAAGAGGTTAAAATGAATAGTTATTAGTTATATAATTTTTTCTATAATTAACATTAATGAAGTAGCTTTGTTTCATGATGCAGAACAAGAACAGTTAAAGGGTGTTAAGTTAATTTCCTTTTCAGGGGAATACACGAGACTTAAATGGAGATGCGACTTTTTTTCTTCATAAATAGCGGCTATCACATTTGATAAATACATGACCACTGCAAAGTAAAAAAATAAAAATTACCTCGTGAGCAGATTTCAGAAATGTGCGTTGGAATAATCAAAAAGTCGCAGCATGTATAGAAAGGTCACGTGCGCAACTACATGCGACTAAGCAAAAAAAAAAAAAAAATCTACTACGGATCTTGATAAATCATCTTCTAAATGTTTACAGTCTTCTAAGGGTCAATGTAATGTATAAGCATTAAATGTATCTTCCAGATCGGCGCTCTATTGCTACAGTCTGTATCAATTGCTGACTGATGGCTACACAGAGGCTTAGTACAGGCCTCGGGATGGCCTGAGAACCGACCGGCACCCGGCAATTACATCACGATGGGGCACCAACCAGGCATGTGCACAAATGTTTAATGTTCACGATTGAAGTATTTAAACAGTTAAATGGCAAAAATGGGGTTATTTTCGATGTAAGTCATTACCGGCAGGTGTCAGCCGAGGACGACTTCGGCCACATTCACATGACGGAAAATGTGCGGAATGTCCACCGAGAAAACACGAGCGGACATCCTGCAGGCGGTAGGAGTGCTCAGAAATGCATTTACGAGCGGAATCGGCATAATGTCTATTCCTTCAGCAGATGCCAGAGTCGGGATTTCCACGGCAGATGTTTTTGCTGCCAAAATTCCGCTGTGACCATGGAGCAGCAGAATTCCATTGATATCTATGGGATTCTGCTGCATTGGAATGCCCATGTAGAATATTCTGGCGGAATTCCACTGTGTGAACATATTATTTCCTACCAAGCCCCATGGGTTGGAAAGGGGTTAAAGGAGTACACTGGGATAAGGGTTCAGCATTTTTTCCATTCTGCCAATAAAAAAAAATAAAAATAAAAATGAATAAATAAAATGAATAAATAAAATGAATAAATAAAATGAATAGAGATGAGCGAACTTACAGTAAATTAAATTCGTCACGAACTTCTCGGCTCGGCAGTTGATGACTTATCCTGCATAAATTACCGTATTTATCAGCGTATAACAGGCATTTTTTAGGCAAAATTTTTTTAGCCAGAAGTCTACCTGCGTGTTATACGCCGATAATCCGCTGCAGTTCAATGATTTAAAGCGGGCGCTTTAAATCAATGAACTGCAGCGGCTTTTGCAGGTGCAGAGACCTGCCGTCGCTGCCGGCTTCTCTGCCCCTGCCTGTCCTGGGGTCCCTGCTGCCGCTGTTTCTCTCCCCCTAGCTATTGACGCCGCTGCCCCTTCTCTCCCCCCTGGCTATCGGCAATGGGGCAGCGGTGCCGAAAGCCAGGGGGAGAGAAGGGGCCGCTGCCTCCCCCATCCCCGGTTGTATAATTACCTGTTGCCGAGTCCGCGCTGCTTCTGGCCTCCGGTGTGGCGTCCTCTGCGTCGTTGCTATGCGCTGCACGTTGCAGAGTGACGTCACCCGTTGTTGCGTCTCGCAGCGCATAGCAACGACGCAGGGGACGCCACACCGGAGGCCAGAAGCAGCGCGGACCCGACCCCTGCAACAGGTAATTATACAACAGGGGATGGGGGAGGCAATTGGTGCCGCTGCCCCTTCTCTCCCCCTGGCTATTGGCGCCGGCAATGGGGCAGCGGCACCGATAACCAGGGGGAGAAGTGGCAGCAGCAGGGCTCTAGAGCCCAGGAAAGGCAGGAAAGAAGAGGGCAGCGACGGCCTCTCTCCCCGTCTTTCCTGGGGGCTTCTGCGGGGTCAGAAACAGTGTATCGGGGTATACACATGCGCACACACGCACCCTCATTTTACCAAGGATATTTGGGTAAAAAAACTTTTATTACCCAAATATCCTTGGTAAAATGAGGGTGTGTGTTATAGGCCGGTGCGTGGTATACCCCGATAAATATGGTAGTTCAGCTTTCAGGTGCTCCGGTGGGCTGGAAAAGGTGGATACGGTTCAAGGAAAGAGTCTTCTAGGACTGTATCCACCTTTTCCAGCCCACCGGAGCACCTGAAAGCTGAACTAATTTATGCAGGAAAAGTCATCAACTGCCGAGCCGAGAAGTTCGTGACGAATCGAATTTACTGTAAGTTCGCTCATCTCTATTAATAAATAATAAAATTAATAAAATTAATAATAAATAAAAATAAATAAAAAATACTTAAATAATAAAATAGTAAAAATGGTATTAATAATTATAATATATATCATCATTATTAATTATCTACTTACCTCCCACAGCTCCCCCAGTACCTCAATTGTCCCGCTACTGTTCCCGTTGCGCTCCTCTCCCTGGTTCCCTGTGATCAATACATCACCCGGTGCCTGAGCGAATTGCTAGCCGCAGTGAGGTCCCACCTTGGAAAGTGATTGGCCGAGTGGCAATGTGACATATTGAGCCCCGGTATTCTTGCTGGTACCGGAGCTCAATACGCCGGGCGCGAATTGCAGGCAGCGGGAAAACAGAGGCCGTTCTCAGGTTGCATCGGTAACCTGGCGTCTGGGATTTGTCGAGCCCCGAGATAAATTATATTACTTCATCATAATATTTCCCATTCTTTTAGTATAACTCCGTGATATCTTGACTTACTTTCGAAGGGCCATTGGAGTACGTCTGTATCATGTTTTCTGCTCCCTGCTTCACTTTCAGCTCAATGTCTAGCTGCTTCTGTAAAGCTGACAGACGCCCATTGCTTGCAGATGAGCCGGAGTCACTTTTTGGAGTGTCTGGTGTTTTCGGACAATCTGTAAAACGTCAAACATATTCACAATGAGACATTTCATCTTATACAGTAGATTCTACATTACTCAACTTCCAGCAGCAGAATCAAAGTATAGGGGAACAATCTGATTCAGAATAAAGGCAGCGTTTCCAATCCAGGGTGCCTCCAGCTGTTGCAAAACTACAGCTCCCAGCATACACTATTGCAAAACTACAAATCCCAGCATGCCCGGACAGCCGAAGGCTAATAGGCCCAAGTGTGGCTGCATAGCTGATTACGATTCTTGTGATCACCCCCCCTTCCATGCACACTAGGCCTAGTGTGCATTCTGGGTGCCTCCAGCTGTTGCAAAACTACAGCTCCCAGCATACACTGTTGCAAAACTACAAATCCCAGCATGCCCGGACAGCCGAAGGCTGTTCGGGCATGCTGGGATTTGTAGTTTTGCAATAGTGTGTGCTAGGAGTTGTAGTTTTGCAACAGCTGGAGGCACCCAGAAATGGAAACACTACTAATAGGCCCAAGTGTGGCTGCATAGCTGATCCTGATTCTTGTGATCACCCCCCCCCCCCCCTTCCATGCACACTAGGCCTAGTGTGCATGTGTTTCACATGGGCAGAGGTTCCATATCCCCAGCAGGCATCATAGCACTCCTACCACCTCATCTCCATCTGTCACTCCTGGGGTACCTGAGTTAGAAGCCTAATTGTGAACCTCAGTATTCTGAACACTTATTTAATGCATCATTTTTACTACACCATGTCATATAACTTTAAATTACTGGTTTTATATTATGTCCCCTGATGAACCCAGTGACTGTTAGGGGGGGGGGAAACAGGTTGGGATAAGGTGTTGATATGACAGAAATAAGTTTCACAAATCAAATTTGCGGCTAATATTTGACACACTGTTGCGTGACATGCCTAGTTTGTATTGAACATCATCTGTGGCTAATAGAGATGAGCGAACTTACAGTAAATTCGATTCGTCACGAACTTCGCGGCTCGGCAGTTGATAACTTTTCCTGCATAAATTAGTTCAGCTTTCCGGTGGGCTGGAAAGGGTGGATACAGTCCTAGGAGACTCTTTTCTAGGACTGTATCCACCTTTTCCAGCCCACCGGAAAGCTGAACTAATTTATGCAGGAAAAGTCATCAACTGCCGAGCCGAGAAGTTTGTGACAAATCGAATTTACTGTAAGTTCGCTCATCTCTAGTGGCTAATAATTGTAGCCCTATTGGTACCCAGGCTTTTTATTTATTTATTTAATAAATTTTTTTATATATGGAGTTTTAGCATTACTTGAATACATTTTTCTGATTTGTAAGAGATTCTGGGGCAGCTGAAGATCAAAATCCCTGGCTGTGTTCTCCTTAAAGGGGTTATCCAGGAGAAAAAAAGTTTGATCTATATCTACTGGCTCCAGAAAGTTAAACAGATTTGTAAATGACTTCTATTAAAAAATCTTAATCATTTCATTACTTATGAGCTGCTGAAGTGGAGTTTTTCCTTTTCTTTCTGGCAACAGTGCTCTCTGCTGACACCTCTGCTTGTCTCGGGAACTGCACAGAGTAGAAGAGGTTTACTATGGGGATTTGCTTCTAAACTGGGCGGTTCCTGAGACATGTGTCATTGAGCTGTTCTTTTCTGTCTAAGTGCTCTCTGATGACACGTGTCTCGGGAACCGCCCAGTTTAGAAGCAAATCCCCATATCAAACATCTTCTACTCTGTGCAGTTCCCGAGACAAGCAGAGATGTCAGCAGAGAACACTGTTGCCAGACAGAAACCAACAACTCAACTTCAGCAGCTGAAAATTATTGAAAGAATTAAGATTTTTTAATAGAAGTAATTTACAAATCTGTTTAACTTCTGGAAGTTTTTCCCTGGAATACCCCTTTTTAACTTTCTGGAGCCTGTTGATATAAAAAAATAAAAATACGTTTTTTTTCCTGGAATGCCCCTTTCATGCATTTGCCGTCAAAGAGTTGGGAGACCTCCATACACTAGATAAGATTTTGTTGAGTTCACACTGTTTAGAGAGGTTTTCTTGGTCCTGTGACATGTGGATTAGAAAAAATTAAATATAAACTTTAAAATAAAAATGGCAAGTTTTTTTTTTTTTTGCTGACCCTATACCATACAGCAGTGTTGCCCAATCAGGGTGCCTCCTGCTGTTGCAAAAGTACAACTCACAGCATGCCCGAACAGCCAACGGCAACAGCTGGAGGCACCCTGGTGGGAAAACACTGCCATATAGTATATAGAGATACCCAGACATATGTAAGGGATTCCCTTACACCTAAACAACGTCTTGAGTGACATCAGGGTTTGAGAAGGTAAAATGTGGGACAGGACCAAAGCCTACAAACCTACGTGCAAAAGAAATGCAACACAAACCAGACTTGTGTATGGGGAGAAAACGAGTTGTAATACAGTGATAATTCAGTGTATATTTTTTGTGATTTCGATAATGTTGCTAAGATACACAAAAAAATTAAATAAAAAATTAAATAAAAAAAAGAACTGAACAAACATGACTGCAAAGTACTAAAAAAAAAAAAAAATTTGAAAAAAAATATATTTAAGTGCCCATTGACATGAATTTGTTGAATATAAAAAAAAAAAAAAAAAAACACAGGGGTGTGGAAATTTATTTAAAAAAACTACCGTATTTTTCGCCCTATAGGACGCACCGGCGTATAAGACGCACCCAATTTATAGGTGCAAAATCTAAAAAAAATAAAGATTTTGAACCCAATAGTGGTCTTCAACCTGCGGACCTCTAGATGTTGCAAAACTACAACTCCCAGCATGCCCGGACAGCCGTTGGCTGTCCGGGCATGCTGGGAGTTGTAGTTTTGCAACATCTGGAGGTCCGCAGATTGAAGACCACGGCATAGAAGGTAATACTCGCGTGTCCCCGCCGCTCCGGACCCGTCACCGCTGCCCTGGATGTCGCTCCATCGCTGTCGCCGTGTCCCCGTCGCTCCGGAACGTCTCTGCTGCCGGCCGGGTATCCTGGCTCTCCGTCGCCACCATCACGTCGTTATGCACGCCGACGCACATACGCGACGACGTGATGACGAGGAAGGAGAGCGCCGGCCATACAGGGGATCCCTGAATGGAGAAGACACCGAGGAGGTAGGTAAGGTCCCTCCCGGGGTCCTGTAAGCACTAACCCGGCTATTCAGTTGGGCTGTTCGGGACCGCCGTGGTGAAATCGCGGCGGTCCCGAACAGCCCGACTGAACAGCCGGGTTAGTGTCCCTTTCCCTTCAGGCGCGGCGGTCAGCTTTGATCGCCGCGTCTGAAGGGTTAATACAGGGCATCACCGCGATCGGTGATGTCCTGTATTAGTCGCGGGTCCCGGCCGTTGATGGAAGAAGGGACCGCCGCGATAGGGGTGTATTCGCCGTATAAGACGCACCGACTTTTTCCCCCCAGTTTTGGGGAAGAAAAAGTGCGTCTTATACGGCGAAAAATACGGGACTAAAAAAGAGCAAAATCTACTTGTTCCTCATGACGATCCACTTGTCCTGGCAAATTTTCGCTTTTACTCTCTTGTTTTTTCCACCTCGCCCTATAAAAGCCACAACGACCTATTATTATGATACCTTTTAATTTTTCAATAACATATTCTCTGAAACAAAAATAAAAAAAAGTATTGGAGAAATGAAATTGAAATAGTAGAAGATAATTCTGCAGATTTGGTGGTTTTTCTTTTCTACGCCATTTACCTTGTGGTTGCGCTAACATGTTAGTTTGATACTTTCGGTCGCCTGATTACAGCGATAGCAGATGTGTATAGTTTACGTCATGTTTTACTAATTTTAAAAAACTATTAACTTTTTCGATTTTTTTTTAAATTGCCTTTTTCTGACTCGTGTAGTTTTTATAAAAAAAAATTTTTTGCACCATAATCTGTTTTTGTATCGGTACCATTTTGGTATTGATCTGACTTTTTAGGGTCTATTCACACGTACAGTATTCGGCGCAGATTTGATGCTGCAGATTTCAATGCAAACTGAATGATTCAAAATCCTGCGTATCAATTCTGTGCATCAAATATGCGCAGAATACTGTATGTGAATAGACCCTTAAATCAGATTTTTCCTGGGATATTGTAAAAATTGCAATTCTGTGTTTTTTATTTTAGTTTTTTTACATTTACCGTATGGGATACATAATGTAATACTTTAATGGTTTGTACAGTTATGAACCCAGCGATACCAAATAGGTTTATTTTTATTATATTTACCTGTTTTTATATGTGTCTTAAAGTGTAAAAAAAAAATGTATTTTTATTTTTTTATTAGCCGCTTAGGGGACTTTTAGGAGGAATCATTAGATTCCTCATACTGATGAATAGAGTTCTATTGAACTCCATTGAGCTGTGTGCTCTGTGATCCATTGATAGAGCCTGGCTGGACTAGGCTCTATCAATGACAGAGCAACAGGACACCACGGAACAGAGGTAAGCCCTCCGGCTATCTCTATAGCCCCCCCCCCCCCACTGCCCCGGGCCAGAGACCGCCGCTGCCCCATTGCCTCCCCCATTCCCAGTTTTAGAATGACCTGTTCCCAGGGTCCACGATACGTCTGGCTCCGGCGGCGTCCTCCTGAGCTGTCACTGTGCGCACTAACAGTAACATCGTGTTGAGGACGTCACTCGTCACTGCGCAGTGCACAGTGTAACACAGGACGCCGCAGGAGCCAGAAGTATCGCGGAACCCAGGGCCCGTGAACAGGTAATTATAAAACCGGGGATGGGGGAGGCAATGGGGCAGCGGCGGCCTCTCACCGGGGCCGTGCGGTGGGAGGTGCGGTGCGGTGGTAGGGGGTGCGGTGCGGGCATTATTGGATTATTGGCTAGGTAATTGCCGATACCAATAACGTCCAAAATCGTGAATATCGGCCGATAATATCGGCCAAACCGATAATCGGTCGATCCCTACTTGTCCAAAGCCGGACTGAGGGCCTGAAAAATTCACCTGCCCGGTGCCCGGAACTGCATGTCCTGGGCGTTGGGCGATAGGAATTCCACATCCCTGAGAGAGATAGATAGAGATAATAATAATAATAATATTATTATTTATATATATATATATATATATATATATATATATATATATATATATATATAAATAAATATATATATAAATAAATATATATATAAATAAATATATATATAAATAAATATATATATAAATAAATATATATATAAATAAATATATATATAAATAAATATATATATAAATAAATATATATATAAATAAATATATATATAAATAAATATATATATAAATAAATATATATATAAATAAATATATATAAATAAATATATATAAATAAATATATATAAATAAATATATATAAATAAATATATATAAATAAATATATATATAAATAAATATATATATAAATAAATATATATATAAATAAATATATATATAAATAAATATATATATAAATAAATATATATATATATATATATATATATATATATATATATATATATATATATATAACATATTTATTTATTATATATATACACAATACAAGGATATGCATTTGGACATAATTTCTAATTTTTGTTCAGTTCTCCATAGCAAAAAAATAAAAAAATTAAATAAAAAAAAATAAAAAGTACAGGGGCCCCAAGCTCACAGAATGGAGCCTTGTTTCTATCACTATGGGAGAACTGGAGACACCCGAATGCTGTACTCTGCTGCTCCCATAGATAATCCACGGAGCACGTGCCGACCACCACTATGAGCACAGGGAGAGTTGGGCTCCATTCTGGAGATCATGGGTGGGTGGAGCCTGTAGACATGGGAGAATTTTGTGTGTCTGGAACACCCCTTTAAAATTGTTAGTTTACAAATAACTAAGTTGTCACACAAGTACTGACTACAGACCTTTATAATCACAATCTTAAAAAGGAACAAACCCTGGGATCTTTGCACATCTTTCCTAATATATATTTATTGTAATGACTTCATCTGTATTATTATCTTGCGATACAGCAACGATGTAGAAAGAAAACCAATACCCCAAACCAAAACATGTCATCCTGAAATCCCAGAATAGAGCACCAAATCTATATCATTACTCTTCTCACAGAATATGGAGCCGGCCATGAACACAAAGTGACTCATGTGAGGCTGATCACAGGGGTCAACAGAACAAAGGGGTCTCCAGAACACACCGGCCCCAGCACAGGGGTCTCCAGAACACACCGGCCCCAGCACACAAGACTCCAGAACACACGGCCCCAGCACAGGGGTCTCCAGAACACACCGGCCCCAGCACAGGGGTCTCCAGAACACACCGGCCCCAGCACAAAAGTCTCCAGAACACACCAGCCCCAGCACACAAGTCTCCAGAACACACCGGCTCCAGCACAGAAGTCACCTGAACATACCGGCCCGATGAGAGGGGTCCCCAGAATACCCTGGCCCCAGGACAGAAGGCACCTGAACACACCGGCCCAAACCAGACACCACCTGAACACACTGGCCCCAGCACAGATGTCACAAGTGTGATGTCCCGGCATGCTGGGAATTGTAGTTTTGCAAAACCTGGAGGTACACTCTTTGAAAAACACAGACAGGGAAGCAACCTCCAATAGGTGGCACTAGAGATAAGCTGCTTTTGTCCAAGAGCTAAATAATTTTAAAAGAAACCACTTATGACTTTCATGCTGCCCGAACCACAAGTTATAAGGGAGGTCCCTGGTAACTCTTCCCTTGCATCGGTTTTGATTGACAGCTCTTCAAATATAGAGAGAGCTCAAGGCTGGCGGGGTAAAGACCACTAGGGACCGCCCTAATGACTCTCACAATGTGTCCATAGGGTCATCCCGTACCTGGCAGGTCCTCGGCCTCCCGCACCACGATGTGCGCGTTTATTTCCTGCAGGCTGTTGTGTAGCTCCTCTAGTTTTTTGTTTGACTTTTTTAAAATATTATCCACATAGGCCAAGTTCTTTTTATCCGTCGTAACCTTGCGGAGGTTTTCTGCTCCTTCTTTGATTTTAAGTTCTTTTCTAATTTCGCGCTTGATCTGGTCTTTTATTTCATCCAAATTCGGCTGCGTAAGAGGATCGGAAAAATCTAGTTTCTGGTTAATACCCATGGGTTCGGGAGCGATGTGGGTTCTGGCGTCCTAGAAAAATATAAAAAAATAAAACGTCAGTTGGATAAACATAAGGTATAAAAAAGTAAAAAAAAAGGCAGGATGATACACAGGGATCATACGTAACACACACACACACACACACACACACACATATATATATTTACTATTTTTTTTTAATATATATATTTAAAAAATAAATATATATATTTAAAAAATTTGAATATATATATATATATATATATATATATATATATATATATATATTTTTTTTATTCTCATTTTTTAAATATATATATATATATATTTTTTTTTTTAAATATATATTTAAAAAAAATAGTAAATATACATATATGTGTGTGTCTGTAATATATAAAATGTATATAATATACTTACATATACACACACACAATCTGAATGGACCCACCATAATGCATAAACAGTATTTTGAAAACAGTGCGCCTCCTGCTGTTGCAAAATTACAATTTCCAGCATGCCAAGACAGCCTTTGGCTGTCTTGGCACGCTAGAAATTGTAATTTTGCAAGAGACACACCATTTGCAAAACACTGCCATAAACCCTTAATAACTTGTTGCTTAAATGCTTGTTTGGACGACGATACAACCCCCCCCCCCCCCCCCATATACATGCATGCTCTTTTTGGCTGAGAGTGCATGTGTTCTCAATGGAGAAAGTGTGACCCACCACGGCACCGCTGTCTCAGCAGCTTCTCCATACAGGACACATGGATATTTTGCAGAAATTCCACAAATTCGGTTTAGACGCACCTAAAGACCCTTCTTGCAGAGCGCCGCAATGTAATTCTATGAGCAATGTAAGGCGCGACTCCGGATGCACACACTTCTTTCAGAAGAAAAAAAAAGGTCTCCGCCATACAATACACATCTCTGTACTGTTAAACAACTGATGACACCTTCAATGAATATTTAATAGTTCAGGATCCTGTATCCCCGGCCTCACGTTTCAGTGCACGCTCAGTAACGCTTGTTCTAATGGAGAAGAGCGGTCACTGCGGTCCGATCCCTCCCTACTGAATATATATATACAGAAAAGAGCGGTCACTGCGGTCCGATCCCTCCCTACTGAATATATATATATACAGAAAAGAGCGGTCACTGCGGTCCGATCCCTCCCTACTGAATATATATATACAGAAAAGAGCGGTCACTGCGGTCCGATCCCTCCCTACTGAATATATATATATATACAGAAAAGAGCGGTCACTGCGGTCCGATCCCTCCCTACTGAATATATATATATATACAGAAAAGAGCGGTCACTGCGGTCCGATCCCTCCCTACTGAATATATATATATATATACAGAAAAGAGCGGTCACTGCGGTCCGATCCCTCCCTACTGAATATATATATATATACAGAAAAGAGCGGTCACTGCGGTCCGATCCCTCCCTACTGAATATATATATATACAGAAAAGAGCGGTCACTGCGGTCCGATCCCTCCCTACTGAATATATATATACAGAAAAGAGCGGTCACTGCGGTCCGATCCCTCCCTACTGAATATATATATATACAGAAAAGAGCGGTCACTGCGGTCCGATCCCTCCCTACTGAATATATATATATACAGAAAAGAGCGGTCACTGCGGTCCGATCCCTCCCTACTGAATATATATATATACAGAAAAGAGCGGTCACTGCGGTCCGATCCCTCCCTACTGAATATATATATATACAGAAAAGAGCGGTCACTGCGGTCCGATCCCTCCCTACTGAATATATATATATACAGAAAAGAGCGGTCACTGCGGTCCGATCCCTCCCTACTGAATATATATATATACAGAAAAGAGCGGTCACTGCGGTCCGATCCCTCCCTACTGAATATATATATACAGAAAAGAGCGGTCACTGCGGTCCGATCCCTCCCTACTGAATATATATATACAGAAAAGAGCGGTCACTGCGGTCCGATCCCTCCCTACTGAATATATATATATACAGAAAAGAGCGGTCACTGCGGTCCGATCCCTCCCTACTGAATATATATATACAGAAAAGAGCGGTCACTGCGGTCCGATCCCTCCCTACTGAATATATATATACAGAAAAGAGCGGTCACTGCGGTCCGATCCCTCCCTACTGAATATATATACAGAGAAGGGCGTAGCCATCACGTAATATGGGCCGCGTAGCCATCACGTAATATGGGCCGCGTAGCCATCACGTAATATGGGCCGCGTAGCCATCACGTAATATGGGCCGCGTAGCCATCACGTAATATGGGCCGCGTAGCCATCACGTAATATGGGCCGCGTAGCCATCACGTAATATGGGCCGCGTAGCCATCACGTAATATGGGCCGCGTAGCCATCACGTAATATGGGCCGCGTAGCCATCACGTAATATGGGCCGCGTAGCCATCACGTAATGGGCCGCGTATTCATCACGTAATGGGCCGCGTATTCATCACGTAATGGGCCGCGTATTCATCACGTAATGGGCCGCGTATTCATCACGTAATGGGCCGCGTATTCATCACGTAATGGGCCGCGTATTCATCACGTAATATGGGCCGCGTATTCATCACGTAATGGGCCGCGTATTCATCACGTAATGGGCCGCGTATTCATCACGTAATGGGCCGCGTATTCATCACGTAATGCTCCATAAGACTATAGCACAAAACATAAAACACTGGTGTGAACCCAGCACAACAACAATGGTGCCCGACAATCCGGTATTTTTGATGGAACCGATGACTGAGGCGCCTGGATTTGGAATCTGAAGATGGAGGCGGCCAACATTACAGAATAGGTCAGAGAAAACCTCAGAAACACCAACAATATTGTAGCAAAGATTTCCATGCACGTTACATGACAAAATGGTTGTGGATTCAGCACAGATTTTGCCCCCACATTGTGTTCCCAAGAGAAAAAAAGGTTTAAAATCTTTCTAAATGAATACTGCCCTGTACTCACTCCAGGGTGTAATTATCTCTAAAAGACAATAAGTAATATTACAGTAGAATCTCCTAGTGCCGCTTAATATACCCCTTATCAGCTCCATGTACCGTTTCATCCCAACACCACCCCCCCACCAATTTTATTCCCCTCTTAGTCCCCCCCATGGCACTTCCTTCCTCCCCCCTTGAACCTTGTGCCCTGTGTCAATTCATCCCCCTCCTTACCCCCTGCGCCACATAATTTCCCCTTGATCTCCCCCTGTTCCATTTCATTCTCCCTTTATTATTCTCTGTGCAAATTAATCACCCCCTCTTCACCATTCCCAGTGCCATTTCCTTCCTCCTGTGCCAAATCCTCCCCCATCACTTTTTCTCCTTCCCTCCTCCCCCTGTTCTTCTTACCTGGCCAGCAAGCTCAGGTGCAGGGGCTCTCATTGGTTTTGACATTTTCCAGAAAAACTCTGCACCGCACTTAATGAGAGCAGCAGCCGCCGCCGCCCACCGCCCGCTCACAGCCTCTCAGTGAGTGCAGAGGAGAATGTCAAAACCGATGAGAGCCCCTGCACCTGAGCTGTCTGGCCAGGTAAGAAGAACATGGGGAGAAGGTATGGGGAAAATGGTGTGGCACAAGGTGCGAGGGGGGGATGATTTGGCACAGAGGAAATAAAGTGGCACAGGGGGAATAAAGTGGCACATGTGGGATAAAGGGGGTGTGAATGATGTAGCTGGTGGACGTACAGAAGCAGGAGGCCACTGTCAATAGCAGGCTTCTGCTTTTGTGCTGAGGCTGCTGCAGGGGGTGTAGTTGTCTCCTTACTGGGGTATTGGTTGTACTACCGAAGGCGGCCCTGTGTACAAGGTATTATTTTTCACACATTGGGAGTGCTTTGTCCCCTATTGGGAGTGCTTTGTCCCCTATTGGGAGTGCTTTGTCCCCTATTGGGTGTATCCACATCAGATATTGGGAGTGTCTCCTATTCGGAGGGCGCAAGTACATAGAGTCTTATGGGAATCTGCTGGGGAATAAACAACTGTTCGCTATTGGGAGGTGTCCACTAAGGGAGATTTTACTGTACATCTTTACCCCCTAGGTGACATGCAACATGTACGGAGCTTCCACCTGGGCCTTGGCGCACAGCGATATACATGTAAGTCGCACTGTGCAGTGAACGCAGAAGCTGCTTCATACACTGGAAGTCCCCCTGAACACCTCTGAGCTGGACGCGGCCAATTGATAGAGTCTGCATCAGACATACTCAAGTAGCAGAGCAAAGATCACACTGAGCAACGTTATGCTATAGCACAGTATTGTTCAGTATAAGTAATATAATGATTGCTTATATTAGTCCCCTACTGCACGATTCATTGCAAAAAAAACAATCAAATTGTGATTTGCAGTGCGCATAATTGCATGTGGCTAAACGGCTGCAAATATTACTCTGAAATAAGATTTTAAGCAGCCCAGCCCCAGACCAGACTCCCCCAAGCCTCCTCCTGTCTGCTGGGGGTTGATTGGACATAAAATAGAGGGGACTTCACCATTTATTTATTATATCACAATCTCTGATCAAATTCTTCATTTTTACCACCATTTTCCATAAATAGTGCGGCCCTTTCATAGAGATATATATATATATTATTATTATTTTTTTTACTATATAAAGCCGCTTATAATGAAAATAATTTCAAAAAAAATCATTTGATATCGTCGCATGCAGAGCTGTCCAAGCTATCAAAATATATATCTTTACACATCCTGTACAGTAAACGTAAGCGCAAAATACTAAAATACAATCTTGCTGATTTTTGGTCACATGATATCCCAGAAAAATAAAAATTACCAAAAAAAAAAAAAAAAACAACAACACAAAAACAAACACACCGGCCCACAGCTCAAAAATATAAGGCCTCATACAGCCCCAAAGACAGTAAAGGCACGTTTGCCAACTGGTGTACCTCCAGCTGTTGCCAAACTACATGCTGGAAGTTGTAGTTTTGCAAGAGCTGGAGGCAATCTGATTGGGAACATCTAGCAGCGATGCACAATGCGAGCCGCTATACGGGAGACATCTCTACGGATTTACGACTTCTATAGAGGAGGGTTCAGAGGTTCATGTGCAGAATTCACTATAAATAGCCACGTCTGGAAACAATCCGCCCCGTACATGCGCATCCTATACAAGACAAGGCGTCAGGATATCTTCACCGAAACACCGAGGGCAACGCATGACCGTGATCATCGCTCAGAGGTCCTCACCGCTGCATCAGTGACCCATGTGCGAGGGCATCAGATCATCACCTCATCGGTCCTATATAGCACTAACTATATTCACCAAACATACTGCTTCCTCAATGGCAGTGGTCTTCAACCTGCGGACCTCCAGATGTTTCAAAACTACAACTCCCAGCATGCCCGGACAGCCGATGGCTGTCCGGGCATGTTGGGAGTTGTAGTTTTGCAACATCTGGAGGTCCGCAGGTTGAAGACCACTGCTCTATGGGATCAGGATATATAGTACTTATACCCCCCCCCCCCCCCCCCCAACTTTATCTGTATACTGCTGCTGTTATCTCTTTGGGATCAGGATATATAGTAGTTATACACCTCCACTCCGGCTCTATCAGTATACTGCTGCTATCTCTATGGGATCAAGATATATAGTAGTTACACACCTCCACTCCAGCTCTATCTGTATACTGCTGCTGTTATCTCTATGGGATCAGGATATAGTAGTTATACACCACTCCAGCTCTATCTGTATGCTGCTCACATGTATATAGGATCAGGATATATAGTAGTTACACACCTCCGCTCCAGCTCTATCTGTATACTGCTCCAATGTATATAGGATCAGATATATAGTAGTTATACACCTCCCCTCCAGCTCTATCTGTATACTGCAAACATCTATAGGATCAGGACATATAGTAGTTCTACACCTCCACTCCAGCTCTCTATGGGATCAGGATATATAGTACTTATACCCCCCCCCCCCAAGTCTATCTGTATACTGCTGCTGTTATCTCTATGGGATCAGGATATAGTAGTTCTACACCTCCACTCCAGCTCTATCTTTATACTGCTCCAATGCATATAGGATCAGATATATAGAAGTCATACACCTCTGCTCCAGCCCTATCTGTATACTGCTCACACGTCTATAGGATCAGGATATATAGTAGTTATACACCTCCTCTCCAGCTCTATCTGTATACAGGATCCGATATATATAGTAGTTATACACCTCCCCTCCAGCTCTATCTGTATACTGCTCCAATGTATATAGGATCAGGATATATAGTAGTTATACACCTCCCCTCCAGCTCTCTATGGGATCAGAATAAATCGTAACTATCATGCAATCCACAACAGACACAGACGTTGGCACTGACACTAATCAGTAGCACTCTATAGAATGACACCCGCTGATGAAAGCCTAGCAAGCATGGCAGCCAACTCCCGGCCACTCTAGTGCAGTAAATCACAGTCCAATCCAAATAGGTGGTCAGGTGTTTGCACCGCAATGAATAAAGAAGCCAAACACCTGACCACCTGTATATGTGAGTGACCCCTGTTATTTCTTTATTACTATCAGGATATATAGTATTTATACCCCTCCCCTCCAGCTCTCTGTATACTGCTGCCATCTATGGGATCAGTGTATATATAGTAGCTTCTTTTCGACAGGTACATTGTTGCAGGAGCATTTCTGCTTTCTCCTCCATGACATAACCTGCATTGTTGCAGGAAATATAGTAGTTATACCCCTCCCCTCCAGCTCTCTGTACACTGCTGCTATCTCTATGGGATCGTTATACCCCTCCCCTCCAGCTCTCTGTACACTGCTGCTATCTCTATGGGATCGTTATACCCCTCCCCTCCAGCTCTCTGTACACTGCTGCTATCTCTATGGGATCCGGATATAAAGTAGTTATACCCCTCCCCTCTAGCTCTATCTGTATACTGCTGCTGCTATCTCTATGGGATCAGGATATATATAGTGGTTACATATCTTCCCTTCCAGCTCTCTGTGTATACTGCTGCTTCTGCTCTCTCTATGGGATCCTGATATAAAGTAGTTATACCCCTCCCCTCTAGCTCTATCTGTATACTGCTGCTGCTGCTGCTGCTATCTCTATGGGATCAGGATATATAGTGGTTACATATCTTCCCTTCCAGCTCTCTGTGTATACTGCCGCTTCTGCTCTCTCTATGGGATCAGAACATATAGTAGTAATACACCCCCCCACCCTCCAGCTCTATCTGTATACTGCTACTGAAATATATCTATGGGATCAGGATATATAGTAGTAATACTCCTCCCCTCCATTTCAATCATGTTCTTCCCTCAACATCTGAGGCTGGGGTCACATCACAATTAGACTGTATGTACTTTGTGCGTATACATTGGAAATCTGTGAAAATGGGATGTATATGAGCACGAACAGGCAAAGGCCCTAATTACTTTTAAAGGGTTATCAAGGAATACAAATACTGATGTAAAATAAATAAAAAAAAATAAATAAATAAAATACTGCCACACCTGTCCTTAGGTTGTGTGTGGTATTACAACTTGGTGCCATTCAATTAATTGGCAATGGCTTGAGTGTAATCACTAGTTGACTACGTTTGGGCCATTAAAGTCAATGGAGCAGGAATACGTCAACATCCTATTTTAACAGGTTGACGATATTATACATTACACCAGGGGGCTCCAAACTGTAGACCTCCAGCTATTGCAAAACTACAACTCCCAGCATGCCCGGACAGCCGTTGGCTGTCCGGGCATGCTGGGAGTTGTAGTTTTTGAAACAGCTGGAGGACCACAGTTTGGAGACCACTAGTGTCATTTATAATCTGTACAGTCGGTAGATGTTGGAGAATAAGGGGGAGACAGACAAAAACACAAGACGCATCTCCATTAAGAGACGGCCGCAATCCTTTATCTTTAAAAACGTTCACTAAATCTTATCAGGAGGATTAGTCAGCCGGGGCGTAGTACAGAGCAACGGAGTAAACAGGGACAGAAAACAAGGGAAGCCTCCGAATCTGGTTACTACAAGGACGAGAACGCTCCAGCCCAGTATACATTACACTCTCCTATACCAACAGCTCGTAGATCTGCTGCCGATTTCTGTAGCAAGGTGCATTTCTAGTGACTGCAGAACAACCGCAGACGTGAAGGCGCGTCGCAGATCTACAATCCCCACCATACTGCATTCTATGGTATAGTAACATGGTAACATCGTTCCTAAGGTCGGAAAAAAAAGACCAGAGTCCATCAAGTTCAACCTATAACCCTAATGAGTCCCTACTGAGATGATCCAGAGGAAGGCAAAAAACCCTCATACTAGAGGTAAAAATTCCTTCCCGACTCCAAATATGGCGTCAGAATAAATCGCTGGATCAACGTTCTGTCCCTATAAATCTAGTATACATAACCAGCAATGTTATTATTCTCCAAAAATGTATCCAGACCCTTCTGAATTCTTGTACAGAGTTCCCCATGACCACCTCCTCCGGGAGAGAATTCCACAGTCTCACTGCTCTTACAGTAAAGAACCCCCGTCTGTGCTGGTGTAGAAACCTTCTTTCCTCTAGACGTAGAGGATGCCCCCTTGTTATAGATACAGTCCTGGGTATAAATTGGTCATGGAGAGATCTATGTACGGAGATCTATTATATATATTACTAAATAACCCCAATTCTCAATCTTTCTGGGTACTGTAGTCCTCCCATTCCCCGTATTACTCTGGTTGCCCGTCTTTGAACCCTCTCCAGCTCCACTATCTCTTTCTTGTACGCTGGTGCCCAGTACTCTACACAGTATTCCATGTGTGGTCTGACCAGTACTGTACACAGTATTCCATGTGTGGCCTGACCAGTACTGTGCACAGTATTCCATGTGTGGCCTGACCTGTACTGTACACAGCATTCCATGTGTGGTCTGACCAGTACTGTACACAGTATTCCATGTGTGGTCTGACCAGTACTGTACACAGTATTCTACGTGTGGTCTGACCAGTACTGTACACAGTATTCTATGTGTGGTCTGACCAGTACTGTACACAGTATTCCATGTGTGGTCTGACCAGTACTGTACACAGCATTCCATGTGTGGTCTGACCAGTACTGTACACAGTATTCCATGTGTGGTCTGACCAGTACTGTACACAGTATTCTACGTGTGGTCTGACCAGTACTGTACACAGTATTCTACGTGTGGTCTGACCAGTACTGTACACAGTATTCTATGTGTGGCCTGATCAGTACTGTACACAGTATTCCATGTGTGGCCTGACCAGTACTGTACACAGTATTCCATGTGTGGCCTGACCAGTACTGTACACAGTATTCCATGTGTGGCCTGACCAGTACTGTACACAGTATTCTATGTGTGGTCTGACTAGTGATTTGTACAGCGGTAGAATTATTTCCTTGTCGTGGGCATCTATGCCCCTATTGATGCCCCCCATGATTTCATTTGCCTTGGCAGCAGCTGCCCGACACTGGTCACTAAAGCTAAATTTACTGATAACTAAGACTCCTAAATCCTTTTCCACGTCAGTAGTCCCAAGTGTTCTCCCATTTAATACATAATCCCAGCCCAGATTTTTCCTCCCCATGTGCATTATAGGGGTGTGAATCGCCAAGAATTTGGCGATTCGATTCGAATCGCGATACCAGTGTGGCGATTCGATATATCGCGATATATCGCGATACCGTCTAGGTGACGATACATCACGATATATCGCCCACCTGGGAGCATTCATAGATCCCAATAGACGCCGCTGTCAGCTTTGACAGCGGCGATCTAGTACTCCGGTGCTGCAAAATAAAATAAAACGCACTTTTCTTACCTGCCAACGAGCCCGCGGAGCTCCGGTACAGGTGTTGGGTCCCCGGGCTGTATTCTTATTACTTCCTGTTAGTCCGGCACGTCACATGGAGCTTCAGCCTATCACCAGCGGAGGCGGGACATCGCTGCGGCTGGTGATAGGCTGAAGCTCCATGTGACGTGCCGGACTAACAGGAAGTAAGAAGAATACAGCCCGGGGACCCAACACCTGTACCGGAGCTCCGCGGGCTCGTCGGCAGGTAAGAAAAGTGCGTTTTATTAAAAATTCCACATCCCTAAAAGAATCGATTCAAAAATATTTTGAATCGATTCTGTATCGGCAAATGAAAAATCGCGATTATCGCGAGAATCGATTTTTTCTTACATCCCTAGTGCATTACCTTACATTTATCACAGTGTTGAACCTCATCTGCCACTTCCCAAACCTCCAACTTATCCAGATCCATTTGTTATAGTCTACTGCCCTCTATTGTGTTATCTACTATACACAGTGCACTGTCCTCTATAGTGTCTGCAGATGATACTAAACTCTGTAAAGCAGTAAAGATTGCTACGTTACTATTCAACCCCTCTTCCAGGTCATTATTATATTAAATAGAACAGGACCAGAGACTGACCCCTGTGGTCCCCACTAGTAACAGTCACCCAATCAGAATAAGTACCATTAATAACCACCCTCTATTTCCTATCATTGAGCCATTTACTTACCCACTTGCACACATTCTCCCCCAGCCCAATCCTTCTCATTTTATACACCAACATTTTATGTGGAACCGTATCAAATGCTTTGGAAAAATCCAGATATACAACATCCAGCGATTCCCCCTGGTCCAGTCTGGAGCTCCCCTCCTCATAAAAGCTGATCAGGTGACAGGACCGATCCCTCATAAAGCCATGCTGATATGGGGTCATACATTTATTTTTACCAAGATACTCCAAAATAGCATCTCTTCGAAATATTCGCATAGAAATGCCAAAAAATGCTTGCACAGGGGTTAAAAATCACAAAACAGGCCAACTCCACCACCGCCATGATCTCTTCCTATACAGATGTGCCATAGCGCCGAGTACCATCTGCAGCCAAATGCGGGCATAAGGCATCATGACTAACCAGTGGGGACCGCAGGACATTTATTGCATTGGTGCAATTCCATACTGCTGCAAAAATTGAAGTGCGGATGATCACACTCACTGGACATCCACGATATCCACAAGAGTGGTTCCTTTTACGCTGACAGGATTTGATCCGGTCAGCAAGCGTGCAGGGTCTTAAAAGGGATATTCCAGTGGAAAAAATGTTCTTAAAATACCGTAAACTGGTGCCAGAAAAGTTAAACAGATTTGTAAATTACTTCTATTTAAAAATCTTAATCCTTCCAGTACTTAGCTGCTGTATGCACCACAGGAAGTTGTGTAGTTCTTTTCTGTCTGACCACAGTGCTCTCCGCTGACACATCTGTCCGTGTCAGGAACTGTCCAGAGTAGGAGCAAATCCCCATAGCAAACCTCTCCTGCTCTGGACAGTTCCTCACATGGACAGAGGTGTCAGCAGAGAGCACTGTGGACAGACTAGAAAGAATTACACAACTTCCTGTGGAGCATACAGCAGCTGATAAGTACTGGAAGGATTAAGATTTTTAAAACAGAAGTAATTTACAATTCTGTTTAACTTTTCTGGCATCAGTTAATATTAAAAAAAAAAAAAAAAAAAAACAACAAACAAAAACAATAAAAATAACAAAAATCAACAATAAATAAAAACAACAACAAAAACAATAAAAAAAATAAAATATATATTTTAATAAAAAAAAATAATAAAAAATAAATAAAAATGTTCCCCGGAGTACCCCCTTAAAATCCATGGAGCAGCCATCCCTTATTTATCCATGTAAGCAGTCATGTAAAAGGATGTGTAATCAGGGGGTGTCTCTGCGCCATCACTTCCTCGCCTCTTCCTATGTAATTGTTTTTTTTTTTAGAAAGCCAATCAGGAAGGAGTTTTATTATGGGAAGCAGCAACTTTAGGTCTTTACTGTTCGCATTATTTATTTTCTGGACGTGAATAAGAAAGCACGTGGGCGACGCAGGGCTTGAAAAACCCAGAGGCACCAGGTTGACTAAGGATCGATTAACACAGCAGAATTTCCGCTTATCTGCCCCAATTCTGCTTCCGCGGATTTTGGGCAGAAATTCTGCAGAAGTGTAAATGGGAGTGTGGACTCCCATAGAAGTGTATTGGGCTTTCAATTGAGGAGGAATTCCGCTAGAAGAAATTCTTCTCAGGTCTATGTTCACACATCAGAATTTCCATATTTAAATTTTCCTTTTACAGCCTTATGAACTTCAATGGGATTCCGCAGCGCCAAAACTGCAACTACCAGCATGCTTGGACAGCCTTTGAAATTGTTAACGCAGTGTTTCCCAACTTGGGTGCCACCAGCTGTTGCAAACTACAACTCCCAGCATGCCCGGACAGCCGTTGGCTGTCCGGGCATGCTAGGAGTTGTAGTTTTGCAACAGCTGGAGGCACCCTGGTTGGGAAACACTGTGCTAGACTATGCTCAGTGTGTCAGTTTTGGAGCTAAAAAAAAAAGTTCTATATTTATTGCAAACTCTTTGGCCGACATTTATCATTGTCTTTAGACTTTTTTTTGTGTCTAGAAAAGGCGCAAAAAAAGGCGCAAGCTTTGAAAATGTAACATTCCGCAAAAAAAAAAGAAAGGTCCTGTCCTAAAGTTTGGCAGAAAGAACTCCGATGTGGAAGAGCCCCTCATTTAAGTGAATGGCGCTTTTTTTTCCTCTCCGAAAAATGCTGAAATTATGCGAATTTCGTTCGGAATTCAGACGAAATTCGCGCAGGTTTCACATGAAATTTAACCAAAGCAATTAAAGAAAAGCCCTAATTTACGTATACTGAGATGCATGAATCCTACAGAAATTCTGCATAAAGATGCAGAATTCCACGCCCGCATCATTTGGCCGGAATTTCCAACGTGTGAACATAGTCTAAAAGTTACTTTTTCCATCTCTTAAAAAAAAAAAAATAATATTATTATTATTATTATTATTATTAATAATAATAATAAATAATAATAATAATTAATAATAAATAATAATAATAATATATTATATGCACAGGCACTCTCACCAGCCAAGCCAGAACACCCTACTCTGTACTGACGAGGAGTAAACAACCCGAAAAACCCGTCTGCAGATGAGTTCTGGGGAGAATTCTGGCTTTGGCATCATATTCCCGATCATTTTTTGAAACTCTAAATTGGAGCGAAAGCTGACTTCAGGGAATGTTATCTGTGAAGGTGGTGAGCTGCTTTGCATATTTTTACAATTTAATTTAATTTTTATTATTTTTTTATTTTTATTTACCATATTTATTTTTTTGACATTTTTTCGACATTTCTTTATAATTTTTTATAATATATTATATTTTATATTATATTATAATCTTGGACGTCAGGTGATCACATAAGACGAAAAAGTGGTCTCGTCACTGATGCTCCTCACCCAGGACTACGTCACGTCACCACCGAGGCAGTCGATTAGTAGCGGCAGTCACGTGACACTGGTGCTGAACATAGGAGGCAGAAAAAAGAGCAGCATGGGAACAGAGGTGGAGGTAAGTAAAACATTTTTTTTTTCTTTAAGATGAGACGACACTCGTGACTGTGACACTCAGGGGGGAGGGTTAGGGACAGTAATGTTGTGACGTTGTCCAGTTGCATGATGTGGCGTTACACGATGTGCGGTAACAAGCCCTAGTGCGGCATGCACAAGAAAGGGCGCAGGGTATGTATATAATAGGGCTGCACGATATATGGCAAAAGCAATCGAATGGCGATTTTTGCGATATAGCGATATGGCCCCTCGGGAAAACTTGCCAGAGCAGGTAAAAACAAATAAAAAAATACTATAAGTCAGTGTTTCCCAATCAGGGTGCCTCCAGCTGTTGCAAAACTACAACTCCAAGCATGCCCAGGCAGCCGAAGGCTGTCCTGGCATGCTGGGAGTAGTAGTTTCACAAGAGCTGGAGGCACCCTGATAGAAAAACACTGAGCTAAATAGAAGGGCGCAGGGAGAAAAAAAACAAAAACAAAAAAACCTTCTGTTCACCTCCTCCCGATCCCCGGGTCCCTGCAGATGCAGTTGATGCCGTTCGTTGACTCCTCTCTTCTCCATACAAGCAGTAGGACCTTTCCCTTTTCAGCCAATCACTGGCCGCAGCAGTGTCATGTGTCAAGCCAGTGATTGGCTAATGGGGAAAGGTCTTTTTCTGCTGAAAACACACTGGGTTTCCCAGATCCCACGGAAGATTCGAAAACCGTCCAGGGAACCCAGTGTATTGCTGCAGTACAAAAAGCGACCGGGGAGGGGGTTGGGGTGAAAATGTGAACGGGGGGGGGGGGGGGGGGGACAGAATGTGAACGGGGGGGGGGGGGGGGGGGACAGAATGTGAACGGGGGGGGGGGGGACAGAATGTGAACGGGGGGGGGGACAGAATGTGAACGGGGGGGGGGACAGAATGTGAACGGGGGGGGGGGACAGAATGTGAACGGGGGGGGGGGGACAGAATGTGAACGGGGGGGGGGGACAGAATGTGAACGGGGGGGGGACAGAATGTGAACGGGGGGGGGGGGGGGGGACAGAATGTGAACGGGGGGGGGGACAGAATGTGAACGGGGGGGGGACAGAATGTGAACGGGGGGGGGGACAGAATGTGAACGGGGGGGGGGGACAGAATGTGAACGGGGGGGGGGACAGAATGTGAACGGGGGGGGACAGAATGTGAACGGGGGGGACAGAATGTGAACGGGGGGGGACAGAATGTGAACGGGGGGGGACAGAATGTGAACGGGGGGGGGGACAGAATGTGAACGGGGGGGGACAGAATGTGAACGGGGGGGGACAGAATGTGAACGGGGGGGGACAGAATGTGAACGGGGGGGGACAGAATGTGAACGGGGGGGACAGAATGTGAACGGGGGGACAGAATGTGAACGGGGGGGACAGAATGTGAACGGGGGGGACAGAATGTGAACGGGGGGGGGACAGAATGTGAACGGGGGGACAGAATGTGAACGGGGGGGGGACAGAATGTGAACGGGGGGGGGGACAGAATGTGAACGGGGGGGGACAGAATGTGAACGGGGGGGGACAGAATGTGAACGGGGGGGGACAGAATGTGAACGGGGGGGGGACAGAATGTGAACGGGGGGGGGGGACAGAATGTGAACGGGGGGGGGGGGGACAGAATGTGAACGGGGGGGGGGGGGACAGAATGTGAACGGGGGGGGACAGAATGTGAACGGGGGGGGACAGAATGTGAACGGGGGGGGACAGAATGTGAACGGGGGGGGGACAGAATGTGAACGGGGGGGGACAGAATGTGAACGGGGGGGGACAGAATGTGAACGGGGGGGACAGAATGTGAACGGGGGGGGGACAGAATGTGAACGGGGGGGGGACAGAATGTGAACGGGGGGGGGGGACAGAATGTGAACGGGGGGGGGGGACAGAATGTGAACGGGGGGGGGACAGAATGTGAACGGGGGGGGACAGAATGTGAACGGGGGGGGACAGAATGTGAACGGGGAACGGGGGGGCAGAATGTGAACGGGGGGGCAGAATGTGAACGGGGGGGCAGAATGTGAACGGGGGGGCAGAATGTGAACGGGGGGGCAGAATGTGAACGGGGGGGCAGAATGTGAACGGGGGGCAGAATGTGAACGGGGGGGGCAGAATGTGAACGGGGAGGGGGCAGAATGTGAACGGGGAGGGGGGAGAAATGTGAACGGGGAGAGATGTGAACGGGGGGGGGGGGGGGGGGGATGTGACCATTTATTTATATATCGCATCACATATCGAAGTCGCAATATTTAGGCCCATAATCGCAATCACACATTTTCCCCATATCGTGCAGCCCTAGTACATA
Source organism: Hyla sarda (assembly GCF_029499605.1). Classification (NCBI taxonomy): domain Eukaryota; kingdom Metazoa; phylum Chordata; class Amphibia; order Anura; family Hylidae; genus Hyla; species Hyla sarda. The sequence goes on from NC_079194.1 coordinate 11,915,638, forward strand.
GCATCATAATCTGCACTGTGTACACTCTGCCTTGTTATCGTGCTGCCGTTCCTATATATAATAGGCAGGTTCCCAGACCATCTAAAAAAAATAAAAAAATTCAGTCAGTCTCAAAGGAAAAACCATGTACATTGTCCTAACCGCACAATGAAAGTCGCTCCAGAACACGAGAGGTGTCGGGAGCGCTCGGTGTTATATGGAGATGTATACGGCCAATTACTATGTCATTATATTGTAATAATATAAATGCACCACATATAGGAAACCATAGAAAGCTCTACAGCCGGAGGACGGGAGAATCCACCAGAAACCAGAAGAATTCTGCAGAATGATGAGTCTCCAGCACGGACAATGGGGAGCCGCCGCGTACGAGGAGAATCCACATATTTCCCGGCTGAGTAATCCTTGTTCTGGACGGATCCAGGTTAGGAGGCCGATGACTTTACATTCGCGCTGTCGGTAAGTGACGCGTCCAGGTTGGCACTTACTGGAATAGCGCTGCTCTACAAAGCCGTGAGATGTGATTCAGATTTAAGATTAAATCCTGGGGTTCTGGCTTAAAAGACTGAAGTGGTTTATATAGTTGGATAAGTTTAAGGGGGAACTCCACTGGAAATTATTATTTTTTTTTTTTTTAAATCAACTGGTGCCAGAAAGTTAAAACAGATTTGTAAATTACTTCTATTTAATTAAAAAAAAAAAAAAAAATTCTTAATCCTTCCAGTACTTAGACAGAAAGGAAATAAAAAAAAATTTTTTTTTTTAAAGATGTGGAGCATACAGCATCTGACTACAGTGCTCTCTGCTGACCCCTCTGTTCATGTCAGGAACTGTCCAGAGGAGAATAGGTTTTCTATGGGGACTTGCTTCTACTCAGGACAGTTCCTAAAATGGACAGAGGTGTCAGCAGAGAGCATTGGGGTCAGGCAGAAAGGAAATTTATAAAGAAAAGAACTTCCTATGGATCATAGAGCATCTGATAAGTACTGGAAGGATTAAGATTTTTTTAATAGAAGTAATTTACAAATCTGTAACTTTCTGGCACAAGTTGTTTATATAAAAAAAAAAAAAGTTTTCCAGTGGAGTAGCCCTTTAAGGGTGCGTTCACACTACGGAATCTCTGCTCGCTGAATTCCGCGAGCGGAGATTCCGTCTGGCGGCCGTCGCCAGAAGTGCTTCGGCGCTAGGGCCGCGGGGCACTGAGCCGTCACCATTGACAGCTATGCAGTGCTCGCGGAATCAGCGCAGAGAATGAACATGTTCTTTCGTTGCGCGGAACAATTTCAGCGGCGGAATTGTCCGCCGCGGAAATTACGCAGTGTGAACGGGTCTCGCGGAGATCCATTCACACTAATGTTAAGTTCCCACCGCGGAGTTCCGCTCGTGGAATTCCGCGAGAATTCCTTAGTGTTAACATGGCCTATGTCTGGGATTCCTGCTGCCGGCTATTTATTCCGACGTTTAGTACCGTCCTATAAAATGCAGAGAACAAAGTCCTGATTATGAGGAACGTCCAATGTTAGTCTGTGCAAACGCAACCTCGTGATGCCCTGCAAGAGGGCCAGCGACCGGGCCATGTAAAACTGCTAGAGGCTACCTTTTTCCTAACCAGGTGTTGCAAAACTACAACTCCCAGCATGCCCGGACAGCCTTCAGCTGGCCGGGCATGCTGGGAGTTGTAGTTTTGCAACAGCTGGAAGCACCTTGGTTGGGTAACACTGGCTTAGAAGGATAATTACACAATTAATGCCCGATGACCAACATATTTCCCTCAGGAGACCTGGTAATATAATGGGTCTAGGCAATTCTAACTGTATCAGATGTTCATAGGTAAATTGGTAGGTTTCCTGTTCAGTAAGTTGGTCAAGTGAATAGACCCTTCGGCTAGGTTCACACTATGGAATCTCCAGGCCGAACTTCTGCCGGAGATCGAGCCAGCGGCACTAGGACCGCATTGCCGTCCCCATAGACGGCAATGCAGTCCGCGTGGTCCTAGTGCTGCCGGCTCAATTTCCAGCAAAAATTCTGTCCGGAGATTTTGCAGTGTGAACCCAGTCTTAGTCCTGTGGAGGGGAACGATAATGTGTGCAAAGACAACAGAACATTCAGAGGAAAACAGAGCCGATATCTCCCTCTCTCTCTCTCGATCTCCCTCTCTCTCTCTCGATCTCCCTCTCGATCTCGATCTCTCGATCTCCCTCTCGATCTCGATCTCTCGATCTCCCTCTCGATCTCGATCTCTCGATCTCCCTCTCGATCTCCCTCTCGATCTCCCTCTCGATCTCCCTCTCGATCTCCCTCTCGATCTCCCTCTCGATCTCCCTCTCGATCTCCCTCTCGATCTCCCTCTCGATCTCCCTCTCGATCTCCCTCTCGATCTCCCTCTCGATCTCCCTCTCGATCTCCCTCTCGATCTCCCTCTCGATCTCCCTCTCGATCTCCCTCTCGATCTCCCTCTCGATCTCCCTCTCGATCTCCCTCTCGATCTCCCTCTCGATCTCCCTCTCGATCTCCCTCTCGATCTCCCTCTCGATCTCCCTCTCGATCTCCCTCTCGATCTCCCTCTCGATCTCCCTCTCGATCTCCTCTCGATCTCCCTCTCGATCTCCCTCTCGATCTCCCTCTCGATCTCCCTCTCGATCTCCCTCTCGATCTCCCTCTCGATCTCCCTCTCGATCTCCCTCTCGATCTCCCTCTCGATCTCCCTCTCGATCTCCCTCTCGATCTCCCTCTCGATCTCCCTCTCGATCTCCCTCTCGATCTCCCTCTCGATCTCCCTCTCGATCTCCCTCTCGATCTCCCTCTCGATCTCCCTCTCGATCTCCCCTCTCGATCTCCCTCTCGATCTCCCTCTCGATCTCCCTCTCTCTCTCTCGATCTCCCTCTCTCTCTCTCGATCTCCCTCTCTCTCTCTCGATCTCCCTCTCTCTCTCTCGATCTCCCTCTCTCTCTCTCGATCTCCCTCTCTCTCTCTCGATCTCCCTCTCTCTCTCTCGATCTCCCTCTCTCTCTCTCGATCTCCCTCTCTCTCTCTCGATCTCCCTCTCTCTCTCTCGATCTCCCTCTCTCTCTCTCGATCTCCCTCTCTCTCTCTCGATCTCCCTCTCTCTCTCTCGATCTCCCTCTCTCTCTCTCGATCTCCCTCTCTCTCTCGATCTCCCTCTCTCTCTCGATCTCCCTCTCTCTCTCGATCTCCCTCTCTCTCTCGATCTCCCTCTCTCTCTCGATCTCCCTCTCTCTCTCGATCTCCTCTCTCTCTCGATCTCCCTCTCTCTCTCGATCTCCCTCTCTCTCTCGATCTCCCTCTCTCTCTCGATCTCCCTCTCTCTCTCGATCTCCCTCTCTCTCTCGATCTCCCTCTCTCTCTCGATCTCTCTCTCTCTCGATCTCTCTCTCTCGATCTCTCTCTCTCGATCTCTCTCTCTCGATCTCTCTCTCTCGATCTCTCTCTCTCGATCTCTCTCTCTCGATCTCTCTCTCTCGATCTCTCTCTCTCGATCTCTCTCTCTCGATCTCTCTCTCTCGATCTCTCTCTCTCGATCTCTCTCTCTCGATCTCTCTCTCTCGATCTCTCTCTCTCGATCTCTCTCTCTCGATCTCTCTCTCTCGATCTCTCTCTCTCGATCTCTCTCTCTCGATCTCTCTCTCTCGATCTCTCTCTCTCGATCTCTCTCTCTCGATCTCTCTCTCTCGATCTCTCTCTCTCGATCTCTCTCTCTCGATCTCTCTCTCTCGATCTCTCTCTCTCGATCTCTCTCTCTCGATCTCTCTCTCTCGATCTCTCTCTCTCGATCTCTCTCTCGCTCTCTCGATCTCCCTCTCTCTCTCTCTCTCGATCTCTCTCTCTCTCTCTCTAATATTAGATATAGATATACATCTCTACAGACCCCTACATCGCACATAGTGACAGGTGGTCTGGAGAAGCCTCTGTGTGCACCAGGCATTGTCCCTCCCGTAACAAGGACCTTCTAGAAGACACCGACAGCTGCTCCCCATAGCTGCTTACAACAGATGCCCTGATTATCTTATTCTATATTATTGTCTTATTAATATTTATAGAGTAATATATATGTGCTGCAATGTGAGGCCATCTGGGATAAGAGCTTAGAGAACACTACGGGCCTCCGCAATATATAATATAGAGGAGTATATAGCTCAGTCTAATACATTTATCCCTTTCCATGGTAAATTAAGCCACAAAGGACCGATCAAAAGAAATACTAGCGAATTTACGGATTCAGTCATCTGTGTAAGGCTATTCAGGCATGCTGAGAGTTGTAGGTTTGCAACAGCTGTAGGCACACCAGTTGGGAAACACTGCGGAGTGGTATAAACATTGTTGTATGATCCCATAATGCCCATTAACATCTACGGGACCTACGTTAATGTTAAACAGTCGGATGAGAGGTTTACAGAATCCTGGTCACTACATCCAGGCCGGTGAGGAAGGGGCCCAGAGGTGGAACCCACATTTACCAGACATGTACAACCAATGTTTGTGATGAGACCCGGAAGACACGGTCTAAGAAGAGCGGTCAAGTAGCTTCAGACACACCGTATATACTCGAGTATAAGCAGAGTTTTTCAGCACGATTTTTCGTGCTTGAAACGCCCCCCCTAGGCTTATACTCGAATGACTCTCCGCCTGTCAATCCCTTTCAGTGGTCTTCAACCTGCAGACCTCCAGATGTTGCAAAACTACAACTCCCAGCATGCCGGACAGCCATCGGCTGTCCGGGCATGCTGGGAGTTGTATTTTTGAAACCTCTGGAGGTCCGCAGGTTGAAGACCACTGCAGCTTTCGTCATCATCCAGACCCCCCTTTAGTTTTCTACTCACCTCCCCTCGGTGGGAAGGAAGGGTGAGCTGGTCGGGCCATCTATGCTGCAGGACCGTCCGGTTCGGAGGGTTAGTCGTTCCGGGCTGTCCATTTTCACCGGGAGGCCCTCTTCTCCGCTCCGGCCCGGCCGCTAGTGAGTTGCCTTGACGACGACGCACAGGGACGACCCTGAGCATTGTAGTCAGGCAAAGTCACTAGGCCAGGGCCGGGGCGGAGCGGAGAAGAGGGCCTCCCGGTGAAGATGGGCAGCCCGGAACGACTAACCCTCCCCACCGGACAGTCCCTGCAGCATAGATGGCCCGGACCAGCTCACCCCTTCCTTCCATCGAGGGGAGGCAAGTAGAAAACTAAAAGGGGGGGGGGGTCCTGGATGATGACGAAGGCCGCAGTGGTCTTCAAACTGCGGACCTCCATGTTTCAAAACTACAACTCCCAGCATGCCCGGACAGCCATCGGCTGTTTCGGGCATGCTGGGAGTTGTAGTTTTGAAACATCTGGAGGTCCGCAGGTTGAAGACCACTGAGAAGGGATTGACGGGGGTCTGGATGATGACACGGGGGTCTGGATGATGACACGGGGGGGGGGGGGATGATGTATTTCCCACCCTAGGCTTATAGTCGAGTCAATAACTTTTCCTGGGTTTTTGGGGTGAAATTAGGGGCCTCGGCTTTTATTCGGGTCGGCTTATACTCGAGTATATACCTCGAGTATATACGGTAACCGGTTTGCAGATATTGATAATTTATTATAATTTTGGTTGTTGCTGTGAATGTTGATGTGATTGCAGCATTTCTTGCAGCATTTCTTGCAGCACACATGATCAGGAGCCAAGTCTCCTCTGCATCCATAAGCAATTGAAATATTTTTTTTATAAAACAAACTTTCCACCAATTTTTGAGTTTGCACTCCTAAAATCACTAGCACCAGTCTATGTATGTACATTTGGCCTGCTTATGGCACGCGTTACACTGGTGGAAGGTACTGCTGTGCTTACAAGGACCAAGAACAGTTCTAGTCTGGTTGTGTTTATTAAGAATCCATTACTAATGTCTTAAGCGAGGCAGAGTCTTGTCTGTGGATATTGACAACCCTCACCTCCTGTCTGGGGAGTCTGTGATGGATCCTTTCCCCAGAGACGCTGCGCGCCAGGGGTGTCTGGCAGCAATTATATGGAATACATAAGAGCACTATAGAGAGCCATCTATTCAATACACGATGCAAGTGATCAGTACAAGAAATCTGCACTGAAAAACAGGTTCCCAAAAAGGTCTTTGTTACAAAATTTTCTCTTCATCTGACGGAATATTCTCACATATTTGGGGGGAGCTGCAAACAAGATCACTACTTTCATTTTTAAAAAGGCCTCTGTAAAATGAAAGCAGCGATCTGATTGGTTGCTTGGACAACTTTTCCTCTGCACAGAATTTAATAACTCTCCCCCATAGTGCAGACTGCGCTGTCCCATTCAGAGTGACATTCATCATTGGAGCTGTCTGATGGCTCAGTCTCCAGCCCTTCACACTTCCCCTGAATCATCTAAACTAATTCATGATACAAAGTTCATAAGATCACAAATAAGCTTAACAGATAGTTCAGAAAAGAGAGCTGGAGACTGAGCCGTCAGGAGAGGAGAGAAGAGAGAGGGCTGGAGACTGAGCCGTCAGGAGAGGAGAGGAGAGAGAGGGGCTGGAGACTGAGCGGTCAGGAGAGGAGAGAGAGAGAGGGGCTGAGACTGAGCTGTCAGAGAGGAGAGAGAGGGCTGGAGACTGAGCCGTCAGGAGAGGAGAGAGAGGGGGGCTGGAGACTGAGCTGTCAGGAAAGGAGAGAGAGAGGGGCTGGAGACTGAGCCGTCAGGAGAGGAGAGAGAGAGAGGGGCTGGAGGACTTGAGCTGTCAGGAGAGGAGAGGAGAGAGAGGGGCTGGAGACTGAGCTGTCAGGAGAGGAGAGAGAGGGGCTGGAGACTGAGCTGTCAGGAGAGGAGAGGAGAGAGAGGGGCTGGAGACTGAGCTGTCAGGAGAGGAGAGAGAGGGGCTGGAGGACTGAGCTGTCAGGAGAGGAGAGAGAGAGGGGCTGGAGACTGAGCTGTCAGGAGAGGAGAGAGAGAGGGGCTGGAGACAGCTGTCAGGAGAGGAGAGAGAGAGGGGCTGGAGACTGAGCTGTCAGGAGAGGAAGAGAGAGGGGCTGGAGACTGAGCTGTCAGGAGAAGAGAGAGAGGGGCTGAAGAGAGGGGCTGGAGACTGAGCTGTCAGAGAGGAGAGAGAGAGAGGGGCTGGAGACTGAGCTGTCAGGAGAGAAGAGAGGGGCTGGAGACTGAGCTGTCAGGAGAGGAGAGAGAGGGGCTGGAGACTGAGCCGTCAGGAGAGGAGAGAGAGGGGCTGGAGACTGAGCCGTCAGGAGAGGAGAGAGAGAGGGGCTGGAGACTGAGCCGTCAGGAGAGGAGAGAGAGGAGCTGGAGACTGAGCCGTCAGGAGAGGAGAGAGAGGGGGCTGGAGACTGAGCCGTCAGGAGAGGAGAGAGAGGGGCTGGAGACTGAGCCGTCAGGAGAGGGGAGAGAGGGGCTGGAGACTGAGCCGAGAGGAGAGAGGGAGAGGGGGAGGAGGGGAGGGGGGGGAGGGGGAGAGGGGGAGAGGGTGAGAGAGAGGGGGAGAGAGAGGCTGGAGACTGAGCTGTCAGGAGAGGAAAGAGAAGAGCTGGGAGACTGAGCTGTCAGGAGAGGGAGAGAGAGGGGCAGGAGACTGAGCTGTCAGAGAGGAGAGAGAGTGGCAGGAGGACTGACTGTCAGGAGAGGAGAGAGAGAGGGGCAGGAGACTGAGCTGTCAGGAGAGGAGAGAGAGGGGCAGGAGACTGAGCTGTCAGGAGAGGAGAGCATGAAGAATCTGCAGTAAAAAATCCCCCCCAAAATTTGATAAATCTAAACTTCACAAATGAGTACGACAAACCAGTGACCATATGGACGTGCAGGTAGGTGACGGGAGGGGGGGGGGGGGGGTCACGTGTAATAACGCACTCACCATCTAAATAAAATCTCCTAAACAAGTCGGACCACATGTCAGTCAGTGATGGCCTATTACCCGGGCGCTCTGAGAACTAATAGTAAGTAGGTTAGATGAGTCTCATGTAAATAGTAGAGAAGAGATGCCAAGTGAGTGTGGGCACAGCGCTACCGATGGAGTGAAAACACCAACGAGGCCGCACCCAGCGCACAACGTGCCAGACTCCTGGAGAGGGGACGAGAACAGGAGAACGACCTGTAACCTTCTCTATTGGCCAATAAGAAATAACTTTCATTCACTTCCAAAAGGTTATCAAAAACTACTGCAGAGTGTTCTGTAACATCTAGGGCTGCACCATATATATCCAAATGCAAAATCAGTGTTTCCCAACCTGGGTGCCTCCAGCTGTTGCAAAACCACAACTCCCAACATGCGGGCATGCTGGGAGTTGTTAGTTTTGCAACAGCTGGAAGCATCCTGGTTGGACGACACTTTCCTAAGTAATAGGGATGCAGGGGGCAAAAAAAATAATAATTTGAAAACCCGATACTCACCTCACCCTGATCCTCGTAGGTCTGTCACAGATCCCGTTCTCCTCAGAGTGGTCCCGGAATCTTCTCTGTGCTTCCGACGACCAGCCGATTTCATGATCTTTTCTATTCAGCCAATCAGACATGTGTCCGGCCTGTGATTGGCTGAGCAGGAAGGTCCTGTAAGTCACATAAGGCTCCGGACTGCACAGAGGAGAGTGGGATCTGCG
>NC_079194.1:11924430-11961930 GCF_029499605.1 Hyla sarda
TCCAAATATTTTCCAACATCTGCCATCAAGGTAGACTAAGGACCGAGCTACATCATTACATCCGATCATTTTACTGTGTTCCCCAGTATAGGACGTAAACGAGTCCAAGCAATGGCTGCCGGCAAGTTACAAGGTTTTACTGAAGAAAAAATAAAAATACTAAAAATAGATTTGTATAAGCCACAATAATGACTTCGGATCTTCTACAGATATCGATCATTTCTCAGCAACTTCCTGCGATGCCTCAATAGCATAAGAGCAGGATGTTCAGGGAACAGTCATGAGCGCTGCGGACAATCGTTTCCCCTTGGAACAAGATAAACTTCAGAGGAGTCATTACTGATATATACGAGATCTGTTAAACATTATGGACACTCCTGGCTCCATCTCCAATGTGTGTGGTGTATGGAGTCACCATAGATTGTCTGCACCCAGTAATTCAGTGACAATTGAAGATGAGATCCTTCTCCCTTATGTCTATAGAACAGGCTTAGAATAAGCAGCAGTAGGATGGATGATATTATATTACAGTCATGAACCAAGTAAGGTTCAAATGTGGTACTGAGGTAGATATAACCACCTCTAAGTTTGTCTCCCTCTGCAGCTCTCCGTTTCTTCCCCTGCCCTCTCCATAGACTTCTATGGGTAGCTGTAGCCTGATCCCTCTTGAGATATTTTTATAGAAAGTGTCGAAAATGATAAGTGAAGAAAGAAGCACCTTTCCCTGATAAGATATATTACAAAGCAGGGATTAAATTTGTTATGGATCTAGGAGCCAGCAAAAACAAGTTCCGAACCAGGATGCTCCACATCACGCAACATTTTCCCATTCACATGATCAGTCATTAGTATCCCCTTATTTCGTCCCTGTGTCACAGTCATTAGTGTCCCCTTATCTCTCCATGTCTCAGTCATAACCGCCCCGTCACATTCGTTACAGTCCTCTCATCTCTCCAGTGTGTCACAGTCATTAGTGTCCCCCTCATGTCTCCTTTCTCCGTCATTAGTATCCCCCTCACCTGACCGTGTCTCAGGCATCGTATCCCCTCATCTACACCTTGTGTCACAGTCATTAGTGTCCCCTTACCTCTCCCAGTGTCACGGTAATTAGCGACCCTTTGGTGTTAAGCAGCAGATGTCACAAAATGACTGCAGTCAATCAGCAGTCACCTGACGTCAGCTGCTCAGGTAACACTGGAGCCAAAACGGGTGATCAGAGCGTGCACATAGGTTAGTTAAAAAAATTTAAATAAGAGTGTTTTTTTTTATTTTTTTTTAAATAAATAGATTTAAAAAAAAGAGGCAACCCATATTGAAAATAGCCGACAAAAACCTAGATGCCAAAATGAAATTCTCAATAGCCATGCTGACCTGGCCACCGGGATTTGTCTAGCCTTGTTACAAAGATCCTAATATTCACTCGTACTATTTTTTTCTCTGTACAGGAAGCACTTTGCTATAAGAAAAACTCCCTCTGGCCCCTTTTTGCCAATACTTACCCCAGTGTTTCCCCAAACAAGTCGCCACGAGCTATTGCGAAACTACATCTCTTAGCATGCCCGGACAGCCTGAGAGATAAGGATCAGTAAAACAAGGTTCGACCAATGAGACCCCCCCCCCCCCCCCCCCCCCCCCCCAATGTCAGACACGCACGCCACCACCGCTCCATTAATTCTCTATGGCAGTGTTTCCCAACCAGGGTGCCTCCAGCTGTTGCAAAACTACAACTACCTGGACATCGGTTGGTTGCCAAAACTACAACTCACAGCATGCCCAGAGCGCGGCCGGTTGGTTGCAAAACTACAGCTCACAGCATGCCCAGACAGCCTTTGACTGTCAAATCATGCTGGGGGTTGTAGTTATGCAACAGCTGGAGGCACCCTGGATGGGAAACACTGCAGTAGAGAATGAAAGGGAACTGCCAAAAGGTAAATGAGTGTTGTACTCCAACTTTCTTTTGCAGCTTCATAGACCAGTGTTTCTAAACCAGAGTGCCTCCAGTTGTTTCAAAACTACAACTCCCAACATGCCCGGACAGCCGAAGGCTGTCCGGGCATGCTGGGAGTTGTAGTTTTGCAGCAGCTGGAGGCAACCTGGTTGAAAAACAAAGCTGTACCCCATGAGCCGAATATAAAGGGGAACACGAAACGATTCACATAGATAAATAATTGTAAAAGCCGTATAGATTGGCGCGCAGGGAGCAACGGGCAGACTCCGGAACGCCTCGGAGCCATTAGCAGATTTATTTCTCTCCGTAATGGATGTCAGTGGGAAATAATTAAAATGCCCAGAACAAGCAGAACGCGGCGGCGTCCCGGACTTTACTCCGCATCATTTTCCTTGCAGGTTAAATAGTCGCCTAAATAAAACATCGCTTTGTGTAAACTCTGAAGCCTGCAGACTAAATACTGGAACGGTGAATTATTCAGAAGGAGAAAAACACAAATAAAATCATAGAAAAACCGCGCCGATAATTATTCCCCTGGAGAAGCGAGCGGGAAGATTTACACGAGCGCAACGAGAGGCACTCAAACTGCACCACGGCAGCGGAGGCCTCCCAGTTCTCTGTGCTCCCCAAACCTGTGGCTATATAGCCAATGCAGAACTACAACTCCCAATAGTTCAACCTGCAGCTCCCTACTGGCTGCCAAAAACTACAACTCCCAGCATACCCCGATAGCTAGATGTGTATGTGGCTCTGCAGCTGTTGCAGAACTACAACAAACCTGTGTTTTTCTGTTGCTGCAAAAAACTACAACTCCCATCATGCCTTCGCAACTTAAAAGGGATAATACAGCCTCTAAAAAAAACTTATACTACTATCTCCTGTGAATTGGGATAAGTGATCATGGGCGTCCAAACTCTGGGATCCCCTCGTATCTCCAGAATGGGGCCCCTACTGGGTTGACACACACTTAAAGCGTACCCGTCAGATCCCAAAAAAAAAACAAAAAAAAAAAAACATTTTAACCCCTTAACGACGAGCGCCGGAAATGTACGTCCTGGTGAGATGGTACTTAACGCACCAGGACGTACATTTACGTCCTAAGCATAACCGTGGGCATCGGAGCGATGCCCGGATCATGCGCGGCAGGTCCCGGCTGCTGATCGCAGCCAGGGAGCTGCCCGTAATCCCGCAGATGTCCGCCATTAACCCCTCAGATGCCGTGATCAATACAGGTGAAGCACTCAGACGGATCCCTCCAAAGAACAGCACAGGATAAAAGCGGTGCACAAGACTTCAAAGGTAAAGCGGTTTATTTACCCGGCATGCAACACGTTTCGCTGGACAACCAGCTTCATCAGGCAAGCTCAATACAGCTCACGGCATCTGCAGCATCGCGGTCACTAAAATGGATGATCGGATCGCCCGCAGCGATTCGATCATACAGCACGGCAGACGGAGGTCCCCTCACCTGGCTCCGCTACCTTCCCGGCATCTTCTGCTCTGATCTGCCTTCCCGCAGACCAGAGCAGAAGATGACCGATAACCCTGATCAGTGCTATGTCCTATACATAGCACTCAACAGTATTAGCAATCGAGTGATTGCTATAAATAGTCCCCTATGGGGACTATTAAAGGAGTTCTCTAAGCTAAAACTTTTAACCCCCGCTGTGCCCGGGCTGTAAAACTGTACATAATAAACTTTCACTTACCTGCCTATGATCCCCTGTTGTTCCGATATCGCTGTCCCGTTCTCCGGTCCCCGTCTCTTCAACTTCCTGCGGGTCGGTGACTTCACTCTGCGCTCAGCCTATCAGCGGCCGCAGCAATGTCCCGTCGCGGCCAATGATAGGCTGAGCGCAGAGTGACGTCGCTGACCCGCAGGAAGAGGAAGCCGAAAGGGACCAGAGCACGGGCGGCGTTAACAACGGGGGATCGTAGGCAGGTAAGTGAAAATTTATTATGTATAGTTTTACAGCCCGGGCACAGCGGGGGATAAAAGATTTCAGTTGGAGAACTCCTTTAAAGTGTAAAAAAAAAAGTTTTAAAAAAAATGTGAAAAACACCCTCCCCCAATAAAAACGTAAATTGTCCCATTTTCCCTATTTCACCCCCAAAAAGTGTTAAAATATTTTACACATATTTGGTATCGCCGCGTGTGTAAATATCTGAACTATTAAAATAAAATGTTAATGATACCGTACGGTGAACGGCATGAACGTAAAAATAAAAAAAAAAGTCCAAAATAGATGCTTTTTTAATAACATTTTATTACCAACATTATTTTTTTATATAAAAAATGGATTAAAATTTCTATATAAGCAAATATGGTATCAATAAAAAGTACAGATCACGGCGCAAAAAAATGAGCTCCCATACTGCCGCTTATACGGAAAAATGAAAACGTTATAGGTCTTCAAAATAGGGGGATTTTAAAACGTACTAATTTGGTTAAAAAGTTTGTGATTTTTTTTTTTTTTTTTAAGCGCAACAGTAATAGAAAAGTGTATTATTATGGGTATCATTTTAATCGTATTGACCCAAAGAATAAAGAACACACGTCATTTTTACCATAAATTGTACGGTGTGAAAACAAAACCTTCCAAAATTAGCAAAATTGCGGTTTACTTTTTAATTTCCCCACACAGTATTTTTTTTGGTTGCGCCATACATTTTATGATATAATGAGTGATGTCATTACAACGGACAACTGGTCACGCAAACAACAAGCCCTCATACTAGTCTGTGGATGAAAATATAAAAGTTATGATTTTTTGAAGGAGAGGAGGAAAACAACGAAAACGTAAAAATAAAATTGTCTGCGTCCTTAAGGGTTTTATTTATTACTCAGTCCCTAATCCTGATCATGTAATTTTTATGTGTCTAGCAGCTTTATTTTTTTTTTTATTACACTTTAAATTTAGCTCATTAGTCTGAATTCCTCTCAAAGGGAGGGGGCGTGGCCTCACTGTGCAGGTCTCCGCCCCCTCCCTCAGTATGCTGTCTGCTCACATCTCCCCTAGCATTAGCAAAACTACAACTCCCAGCATACCCTGAAAGCAGTCTGTGGTTCCCTGAACCTGTGCTTCTACAGCTGCTGTAAAACTACAACTCCCAGCATACTCTGACAGCTCGATCTGTAGTTCTCCCAACTACAATAACTACAACTCCCATCATGTCTTGACAGCTTAAAGTGGTATTCCAGGGGGAAAAAAACATTTTTTTAATAAACCAAATTACTTCTATTAAAAAATCTTAATCCTTCCAATAATTATCAGCTGCTGAAGTGGAGTTGTTCTTTTCTGTCTGGCAACAGTGTTCTCTGCTGACATCTCTGTCTTGGGAACTGCACAGAGTAGAAGAGGTTTTCTATGGGGATTTGCTTCTACTCTGGACATTTCCTGAGACAGGTGTCATCAGAGAGCACTTAGACAGAAAAGAACAACTCAACTTCAGCAGCTCATAAGTACTGAAAGGATTTAGATTTTTTAATAGAAGTAATTTGCAAATCTGTTTAACTTTCTGGAGCCAGTTGATACTAAAAAAAATAAATAAAAAAAAAATAAAAGGTTCTTCCTAGATAACCCCTTTAACCTATGGCTGTCAAGCGGGGTCAAAACTACAACCTCATTTTCTGACCGCAAAAACCTGGGGTTCACAAGAGGTTGCAAAACTACAACTCCCAGCATTCCATGAAATCCTTTAGCATATATATCTGTTCCGTACAGATTTCTCTTTAAAAATAAAAAATCAACTGGTGCTAGAAAGTAAAACAGATTTGTAAATTACTTCTCTATAAAAAATCTTAATCCTTCCAGTACTTAGCTGCTGTATACTACAGAGGAAGTTGAGTAATTCCTTTCTATCTGACCACAGTGCTCTCTGCTGACACCTCTGTCCATATCAGGAACTGTCCAGAGCAGGAGAGATTTGCTATAGGGATTTGTTCCTGCTCTGGACAGTTCCTGATATGGGCAGCGGTGTCAGCAGAGAGCACTGTGGTCAGACTGGAAAGAACTACACAACTTCCTGTGGAGCATACAGCAGCTGATAAGTACTGGAAGGATTAAGATTTTTTTTATATAGAAGCAATTTGTAAATCTGTTCTACTTTCTGACACCAGTTGATTTGAGGAGAGAAAAAAAAAAGAAAAAAAAAAAGAAAAAAACACAACAAACATTCTCCTGGAGTACCCCTTTAAAGAATAAATAGGAACAGATCTCGGCCAAGCTGGAACACTAAATCTGGTAATTGCCGGATAACCGGCGGCCAATCCAATTACTACCGCTCACTTATTACACTGACATCCTGCTCTGCTAAACCTACCTGCTATCTCAATGGACGGAGGGATAAGGAGCTGCCAGACACCTGTGCTGCACCCAGGTGGGGTTATTCCATTACTCATTTCAATACAAAAAGTCAAAAAATTCAGCTGTCAAAGTAATTTGTAGCATAAAGAGGTGTTCAGAGCTGAAATGGCTTATTCACTTGTACACAGCATAGGAGATAAGGATCAACCAGGGTGCCTCCAGCTGTTGCAAAACTACAACTACCCAGACAGTGATTGGTTGCCAAAACTAAAACTCTCAGCATGCCCAGAGAGCGGCTGGTTACAAAAAACTACAACTCCCAGAAAGCCCAGACAACCATTGGTTGCAAAATTACAACTCCCAGCAAACCCAGAAAGCCGATGACTGTCCGGGCATGCTGGAGGGTTGTAGTTATGCAACAGCTGGAGACCCAATGGTTGGGAAACCCTTCCATAGACAATGCCCCATCCTAGATATTGCAGAGATCCAAAACTCTGAATCTGCCTTTAAAGGGGTACTCCCGTGGAAAAAAAAAAAAATTCTTTTCAATCAACTGGTGCCAGAAAGTTAAACAGATTTGTAAATTACTTCTATTAAAAAATCTTAATCCTTCCAGTACTTTTTAGGGGCTGTATACTACAGAGGAAATGCTTTACTTTTTAGATGTCTCTGATGTCACGAGCACAGTGCTCTCTGCTGACCTCTCTGTCGATTTTAAGAACTGTCCAGAGTAGAAGAAAATCCCCCATAGCAAACATATGCTGCTCTGGACAGTTCCTAAAATGGACAGATGTCAGCAGAGAGCACTGTGCTCGTGACATTAGAGAAATCCAAAAAGAAAATAATTTCCTCTGTAGTATACAGCCCCTAAAAAATACTGGAAGGATTAAGATTTTTTTTATAGAAGTGATTTACAAATCTGTTTAACTTTCTGGCACCAGTTAAGTTTTCCACAGGAGTACCCCTTTAATTCTACATGTGCTGCAGAAAATCCCCCATTTGCAGGAGCCGGCCCCGATCTAGCCTCGGCCTGACCCGTATTAGTCACAGCAGCGTGGAGGTTTTTAGAAAGCGTGATCATTTTAAGCGCTTAACAATTATATTTCACCTCTGCGGTGGCCGGCTGCCAGCTCCCTCCTGACTGCATGGCAGCGCCGCCGCCAAGTCCTTCTGAGTAAACTATCACAAACTGGACCATTTAGATTTGCCTGGTGAGGTATAAAAAAAAAAAACCAACAAACACACGATAAAAATAGAAAAACTAATATGGCTCCTGTATCTCCTATTCAACCGGTCGGCTGCCTTCGTGGATTTGCATTGGGGACCGACTGCACTCCCCGGGGTCTCCCCCTCTCTACACGAGATTGGTGCACGCGCCGCAGACACGACCATCGACACAATCATTTTCACTGCAATTTTTTGCCTTCCAGTTTCTCCCTATAAAGGGCTTCAGTCGTGAAAGCCTCGGCCTGGAAAAGGTCAGCGTCACCACAAGACCGGACAGACCCCGCGAGACGCCTGGTAACAACGTCATCTGTCCGGAGAACAAAACTCGGCGGCTCCTCGAAAACTAATTAAGAATTTAGTCAATAAAATACAAGAGGGGAAACTTGGTCTCTATTAGTTTTGTCTACCTGAGCGACACAACGTCGAGGACGAGAGATTGAGGATACGATGCAGAAAAGGGTTAAAGGGGTATTACAGGCAAAAACTTTATATGTATCAACTGGCTCCAGAAAGTTAAACAGATTTGTAAATTACTTCTAAAAAAAATATTAATCCTTTTAGTACTTATGAGCTTCTGAAGTTAAGGTTGTTCTTTTCTGTCTAAGTGCTCTCTGATGACACCTGTCTCGGGAAACCCCAGATTAGAAGAGGTTTGCTATGGGGATTTGCTTCTAAACTGAGCGTTTCCCGAGACAGGTGTCAGCAGAGAGCACTTAGACAGAAAAGAACAACCTTAACTTCCGAAGCTCATAAGTACTGAAAGGATTAAGATTTTTTAATAGAAGTAATTTACAAATCTGTTGAACTTTCTGGAGCCAGTTGATATATTAAAAAAAAGTTTTTCCCTGGATAACCCCTTTAAGGTTTCTTTAAAAGGACCCCTCACACAATCCATATAAAACAAATGAGAGAAAATTGTATTAAAAAAAAAAAAAAAAAAATTATATATATATTTTATTATAATAAACACAACCACAACCCTGGCGTCCGCCCTCTACTACAGACATTTTTTTTTATTCTGAATAAAAAAGGTTATACCCTCTCTGCCTCAAGCAAGGCAACACTAAAATCTATTCAAAACAAATAAAATATATATAAAAATAAAAAAATATATAAAAAAAAAATAAATACAAGCACAAGCCTGGCATCCGTCCTCTACTACAGGTTTGTCTTATACCGTATAAAAGGTTAAACGAACACTCACCAGCCTATACATCTGCCTCCAGCAACACATCACTTAAACAACTCTTCAAGACAAGCAAATAGATTTATTAAAAAAAAACTATAAAATTACAAAAAAACAAAACAAAAAACAAGCACAAACCTGTTGTTCGCCCTCTACTACAGGTACCGTATACTGTATAAAAAGGTTAAAAGAACAGTCACCTGCTTATACCCTCTGCCTCCAGCAAGGCCGCACTAAAACAACTCTTTAACAAATAAAAATAAAACTATTAAATACAAATATAAAAACCCAAGCACAATCCTGGAGTTCGCCCACTACCACAGATTTGTCTTATGTTACAGTATAAAAGGTTAAAAGAACACTCACCTAAACCCTCCACCTCCAGCAACACATCCCTAAAGACAACTCTTCAAAGCAAAAACAAAACTATAAATAAAATAAATAAAAAGCTATAAGTAAAAGTATTACAAAATAAAAGCCAAAACTTTAAAACAAACCCAAAAAGTGATGTTGGTTTGGCACACAAGGCGGGTAGCCAAGGAGACGGGCCTGTACCACCCATTTCCCCCTGGGCCGCCCCCACATTCCAGGCCTGAGATATCCCAGCGCCTCTTATCTCTGCCCCCTCCATGGCACAGACCTGCTCAGCAACAAGGAACACAAATACTGTAACACCTTGTATTCAACTCACAGGAGGACTCAAAGTTGCGAGTTCCCGATCTCAGTCGTACTGGACACTTTTCTTCCCCTCTTTCCAGGACTGTGCGTTCCAGGTTGTTTGATACAGTAAAGAATGTAACCGGGACAGAACTTATTTTAGGCTTTATTATATTAACCAACATCCTTATAAAACGCTAAAGCTGCACAAGGAGACGACCTAAGTGCGCCAAATACAGAGACATGGAACGGAGGGGTAGGTTACCATAACTACAACTCCCATCATGACCTGATTAGCCTGTGGCTCTCTGTTTCCCAACCATTGTGCTTCCAGCTGTTGCAAAACTACAACTCCCAGCATGCCCGGACAGCAGTTGACATGGTCTAATGCAGCGTTTGCCACCCAGGGCACCTCCAGCTGTTGCAAAACTACAACTCCCAGCATGGCCGCACAGCTGTTGACATGGTATAATGCAGCGTTTCCCAACCATTGTGCCTCCAGCTGTTGCAGAACTACAACTCCCAGCAAGCCCAGAAAGCAGTTGACATGGTCTAATGCAGAGTTTGCCAACCAGGGCACCTCCAGCTGTTGCAAAACTACCACTCCCAGCATTGCCGCACAGCTGTTGACATGGTATAATGCAGCGTTTCCCAACCATTGTGCCTCCAGCTGTTGCAGAACTACAACTCCCAGCATGCCCAGAAAGCAGTTGATATGGTCTAATGCAGATGCAGTGTTTGCCAAACAGGTGTCCTCCAGCTGTTGCAAAACTACAACTCCCAAAATGCCCAGACAGCAGTTGGCATGGTCTAATGCAGCGTTTGCCGACCAGGGCACCTCCAGCTGTTGCAAAACTACAACTCCCAGCATGCCAGGACAGCCTTCGGCTGTCCGGGCATGCTAGGAGTTGTAGTTTTGCAACAGCTGGAGGGGTCCTAGTTGGGATCCACTGGAATAAACATGGATTTACAAAACAGCAGTTACTTATAGGAAGCCCCCATTAACATTGGAGCAGGGCAACCAGGATTGTTGCACAACTACAACTCTCAGCATAACCTGACAAGTCTAATGCAGTGTTTCCCAACCATGGTGCCACCAGTTTTTGCTGGGGGGGGGGGGGGGGCAAGCAGCAGCTCTCCATCTACAGCAAAACTACAATGTGACTTCGTATCATGCCCCAATGTCAAGGCTGTCTGCAGAGCCACAGGTTGAGAAACACTGGAATAAACCATGTCAACAACTGTCCGGGCATGCTGGGAGTTGTAGTTTTGCAACAGCTGGAGGCACACTGGTTGGGAAGCTCTGTCCCCAATGTGTGGCTTCCCCAGCTGTTACAAAACTACAACTCTCAGCATGCCATGGCTTCCTTTGGATGTGAGGGCATGTTGGGAGTTGTAGTTTTGCTACATCTAGAAAGCCACAGGATGCAAAACATTTTTTCTTTTTTTTTAAATCAACTGGTGCCAGAAAGTTAAACAGATTTGTAAATTACTTCTATTAAAAAAATCTTAATCCTTCCAGTACTTATTAGCTGCTGTAAACTACAGAGGAAATGTTTTTCTTTTTGGGACAGAGCTCTCTGCTGACATCTCTGTCCATTTTAGTAACTGACCAGAGCAGCATATGTTTGCTATGGGGATTTTCTCTTAAATGTACAGAGATGTCAGCAGAGAGCACTGTGCTCATGATGTCAGCAGAGAGCTCTGTGTCCCAAAGAAGAAAATAATTTCCTCTGTAGTATTCAGCAGCTAATAAGTACTGGAAGGATTAATATTTTTTAATAGAATTAATTTACAAATCTGTTTAACTTTCTGGCACCAGTTGATTTGAAAAAAAATCAAATAAAAAAAAATTACGTTTCCACGGGAGTACCTGTCAGGCCCAAGGCCTGATTATTAAAATCCTATATGTGTATTATTAAATTATATCTGTGTATAATCTAAGACCTGGGGGTGAGAGGTCATTCAGACTGTGGGTTTGTGCATTGCATTTTATTGGGGGTCTGGCTGTTTGGTTTCTCCTTTGAAGTCATGCACTCTGGTCCCATCATATAATCAAACAGATAAGGGGTCAGGAAGAGAGAAGACCCCCTGGTGGGATCAGAGGGGAGGGGGGGGGGGGGGGAATGGAGTCTCCCTCCCAAGAAAGCAGATATAATATTTAAACAATGCTAAGACTCAGGTTGTTGAAGGCTGTGCCACAAGCTGACAAGACCATCCTAAGAACAGCTGGAACTCACTCTCATGGACTGCTATATCATCATGCTGTAAGAACTTCATTTTTGCTTTCTGAACTTGCCTTGCAAAACTTATATATTGTTATACCTGTATGTCATTTGTTGCTGTATTTTTATATATTGTTATACCTGTATGTCATTTGTTCCTGTATTTTTATATATTGTTATACCTGTATGTCATTTGTTTCTGTATTTTTATATATTGTTATACCTGTATGTCATTTGTTCCTGTATTTTTATATATTGTTATACCTGTATGTCATTTATTCCTGTATTTTTTATATATTGTTATACCTGTATGTCATTTGTTTCTGTATTTTTATATATTGTTATACCTGTATGTCATTTGTTCCTGTATTTTTATATATTGTTATACCTGTATGTCATTTATTCCTGTATTTTTATATATTGTTATACCTGTATGTCATTTGTTGTTGTATTTTTATATATTGTTATACCTGTATGTCATTTGTTCCTGTATTTTTATATATTGTTATACCTGTATGTCATTTATTCCTGTATTTTTATATATTGTTATACCTGTATGTCATTTATTCCTGTATTTTTATATATTGTTATACCTGTATGTCATTTATTCCTGTATTTTTATATATTGTTATACCTGTATGTCATTTGTTTCTGTATTTTTGTACCTGTATGTCATTTATTCCTGTATTTTTATATATTGTTATACCTGTATGTCATTTATTCCTGTATTTTTATATATTGTTATACCTGTATGTCATTTGTTGTTGTATTTTTATATATTGATATACCTGTATGTCATTTGTTTCTGTATTTTTGATATATTTTTGTACCTGTATGTCATTTGTTTCTGTATTTTTATATAGTCAGCACTGTGATACCTTTTATCAGATTAAATGTTTAATTAATCAGTTCTGGTCTTTGATCTCTAAATATATGAGCTCACCTTTCTGAAGGCAGCTCTGGTGGAAACACGTTTATCTAAGGGTTAATTTGGTGACCTGCTGGGACTAGTAGTGGATACCCAGAGGTCTGGTGGCCTTAACCCTTGCACCATCACACTCTCTCTAGCGTCTTAGCTGGACCGATCGGGTGTGATCATGACAGTACCCCTTAAAATCATGTCAACAACTGACCAGGCATGCTGGGAGTTGTAGTGTTGGAACATTTGCAAAGCCTCATGTTAGGAAACCCTGCATTACATCATGCCAAATGCCGTCAGGGCATGCTGGGAGTTGTAGTTTTGCACCAGCTAGAGAGCCACAGGCTGGAGAACACTGCATTAGATCATGCTAAAAATGCTGTCAGGGCATGCTGGGAGTTGTAGTACTGACGTTTGGAAAACCTCAGATTGGAAAATGCCGTATTACAACATGCAAAAGGCTGTCAGGGCATGCTGGGAGTTGTAGTTTTGCAGTGGTTGGAGAAGCAGAGGTTGAGAAACACTGCAATAAACCATGTCAACAACTATCAGGGCATGCTGGGAGTTGCAGTATCGCAACATTTGGAAAGCCTTAGGTTGGGAAACGATGCATTAAATCATGCCAAGGAGCTGTCTGGGCATGCTGGGAGTAGTAGTTTTGCAACGGCTGTAAGCACCCTAGGTGGGAAACCCTGTATTAGACCATGGCAAAGGCTGCCTGGGCATGCTGGGAGTTGTAGTTTTGCAACAGCTGTAGGCACCCTGGGTGGGAAACCGTGTATTTGACTGTCAAAGGCTGCCTGGGCATGCTGGGAGTTGTAGTTTTGCAGTGGTTGGAGAAGCAGAGGTTGAGAAACACTGCAATAAACCATGTCAACAACTATCAGGGCATGCTGGGAGTAGCAGTATCGCAACATCTGGAAAGCCTTAGGTTGGGAAACGATGCATTAAATCATGCCAAGGAGCTGTCTGGGCATGCTGGGAGTTGTAGTTTTGCACCAGCTGGAGGGCCACAAGTTGGGCACCCTAACCTCTCACCGCGGAGCAGTAGGTGCACGTCTCTCAGGCCCACCTCGGCAGACACAAACAAGCTTACAGACTAATCTGCGGTAATGGGATGCCGTCGGATGTTGCAGCTTTGGTTTTGAATCCAGGCCATGTAAATGCCAAGGAGAAGGATGGGTATGTAAGTGGCAGGCACTCGGCGGCAGGTGCACGCACATCAGACACTGGTCGACTTGTTTGTAGTAATGTCAACACGAAGAAGGATTCGCGGGGAAACTGCGTCCTATCAAAGTGACATGCCGCTCCAGAATCCATGCGTGCTCTAGTGCTCGTAAAATCGACAGCGCACATCGCTGCGCACACTTTCCTACATTCATTCAGGTGCAGACGCTGCGCTTATAGGATCACCTGCTGGGGGGGCGCTGTGACTGACCCTCCAGCACCAATGGCAGAGACTGGAGAAAACTCAGATCCCGACCGTACAACCACTCCGACACCTTGATCCATTATTTCCCAACCAGTGTGCCTCCAGCTGTTGCAAAACTACAACTCCCAGCATGCCCGGACAGCCAACGGTCACTGAATTTGTATGGAATCGAACTCAAAAGTACCTTAGAGCAGTGTTTCTCAACCAGGATGCCTCACGCTTATGCAAAACTACAACTCCCAGCATGCCCGGACAGCCTTTGGCTGTCCGGGCATGCTGGGAGTTGTAGTTTTGCAACAGCTGGGGGCACCCTGGTTGGGAAACCCTGTCCTACAGGGAGTTGTAGTTTTGCAACAGCTTAAGGCACCCTGGGTGGGAAACCCTGCATTAGACCATGTCAAAGGAGTCTGTGCATGATGGGAATTGTAGCTTTGCAACAGCTGGAGGCACCCTGGTTGGGAAACCCTGCATTTGACCATGTCTAAGGAGTCTGTGCATGATGGGAATTGTAGTTTTGCAACAGCTGGAGGCTCCCTGGTTGGGAAACACTGTCCTACAGGGAGTTGTAGTTTTGCAACAGCTTAAGGCACCCTGGGTGGGAAACCCTGCATTAGACCATGTCAAAGGAGTCTGTGCATGATGGGAATTGTAGCTTTGCAACAGCTGGAGGCACCCTGGGTGGGAAACCCTGCATTTGACCATGTCTAAGGAGTCTGTGCATGATGGGAATTGTAGTTTTGCAACAGCTGGAGGCTCCCTGGTTGGGAAACACTGTCCTACAGGGAGTTGTAGTTTTGCAACAGCTTAAGGCACCCTGGGTGGGAAACCCTGCATTAGACCATGTCAAAGGAGTCTGTGCATGATGGGAATTGTAGCTTTGCAACAGCTGGAGGCACCCTGGTTGGGAAACCCTGCATTTGACCATGTCTAAGGAGTCTGTGCATGATGGGAATTGTAGTTTTGCAACAGCTGGAGGCTCCCTGGTTGGGAAACACTGTCCTACAGGGAGTTGTAGTTTTGCAACAGCTTAAGGCACCCTGGGTGGGAAACCCTGCATTAGACCATGTCAAAGGAGTCTGTGCATGATGGGAATTGTAGCTTTGCAACAGCTGGAGGCACCCTGGGTGGGAAACCCTGCATTTGACCATGTCAAAGGAGTCTGTGCATGATGGGAATTGTAGTTTTGCAACAGCTGGAGGCTCCCTGGTTGGGAAACCCTGCATTAGACCATGTCAAAGGCTGTCTGGGCATGCTGGGAATTGTAGTTTTGCAACAGCTCGAGGCTCCATTGGAGGGAAACCCTGCATTGATCAATGCAAACCCCAGAAATGGAAAGGGCGATTATGGTCTCCATCCTGTCCTTCGCAACTCTAAGGGGTTAATTTCTGCTGCATGTGAATGGGGTATAATCTAAAACATTTGCATTAGCTGCAGAACATTATGTCAGGAGTTTAATTTGGAATCAGCACCTAAATCCTTGACAGAACCTTGAAGGTGCGAACAGGGTCCTAAAAGGGAACGAGAGACGTTTGTAAACTGTAGACCTCCAGCTGTTGCAAAACTACATGCTGGGAGTTTTAGTTTTGAAACAGCAGGAGATGCACAGTCTGGAGACCACTGATCTATAGTAATTATCACCAACCTACTCCTAAATAAGGACATTACAGGAATTGTAGTTTTACAACAGCTGGAAAGCCACAGATTGGGAAACACTGATCTACAGGACTAGATAAGTGTTTACCAGATTGTGAGTCTTCAGCTGTTGCAAAACTACAACTCCCAGGATGACCAGACAGCCTTTAGCATGGTCTAATGCAGGGATTCCCAAACCAGAGTGCCTCCAGCTGTTGCAAAACTACAGCTCTTGGCATGCCCAGGGAGCCTTTGGCTGTCCGTGCATTCTGGGATACGTAGATTTGCAACAGCTGTAAGTCCAAAGTTTGCAGACCACTGGTCTATTGAATGTATTTTCTCTTGCTGCTGCAAAACTACAACTCCCAGCACGACCTGACAGCCAGTAGCATAGTTTAATGCAGTGCTTCCCAACCAGGGTGTCTCCAACTATTGCAAAACTACAACTCCCAGCATGCACGGGCATACCGGGATTTGTAGTTTTGCAACAGCTGGAGGCACCCTGGTTGGGAAACATTGAATTAACTTGAAAGAAGAGATCGCAGACGGCACTCACGGAAACAGCAAGAAGTTTTATTCGGGATTGCTGGTCCACGCAACAACAACGACAGGTAAGTCGACCGGTTTCGCGCTACACAGAGCGCTTACACGTGACCTCTCAAGGTCACGTGTAAGCGCTCTGTGTAGCGCGAAACCGGTCGACTTACCTGTCGTTGTTGTTGCGTGGACCAGCAATCCCGAATAAAACTTCTTGCTGTTTCCGTGAGTGCCGTCTGCGATCTCTTCTTTCAAGTTCCTTACGCTTATGCTTATGGCGGACTGAGCACCGGATTTGTGGCATCTGGACGTGAAGGTGCAGTGATCCAGTTACTCCGGCAGAATCGTGAGTGCGGCAGTGCCGACTTTCCTTCTTCTCCATGTGTTAAACATTGAATTAAACTGTTTAAACTGTGGACGTCCAGCTGCTGCAGAAAGTTTTGCAACATCTAGAGGTCGACAGTATGGAAACCACTGCATTAGATCAAGCCTAAGGCTGTAAGGACATGCTGGGAGTTGTAGTATTAGAAAAACTAGAGTCCCAGGATAGGGAACACTGCTATAAGCATTCAATATAGCAGTGTCTCCCAACCAGGGTGCCTCCAGCTGTTGCAAAACTACAACTCCCAGCCAAAGGCTGTCAGAGCATGCTAGGAGTTGTAGTTTTGCAACAGCTGGAGGCACCCTGGTTGGGAAACATTGACCTTTTACCCTTATAAATAGAAAGGCAAATATAACATCACCAATGAAAGGGACATGAGCTGCCAAACCAGTGAAGGGCCTAATCCCACACATAACGCCACCTAGCGGTGGCTTCTTCAGGATTGTTTTTGCTGGCATGCTAGGAGTTGTAGTTTTGCAACAGCTGGAGGCACACCGATTGGGAAACACTGCTCTAATGTAATGTTAACCAACTGTTGGCCAAATAAATATTGCAAAACCAACTCCCAGCATGCCCGGACAGCCAAAGGCTGTCAAGGCATGCTGGGAGTTGTAGTTTGGAAACAGCAGGAGGTCCACAAATTGGAGACCACTCATGAGGAATACATTTTTGCTGCAGCACAAAATTTCTGCAACCAATTACCATGTGTGAACAAGACCCTGAGATTAACAAGATCCTCCAGATATTGCAAAACCACAACTCCCAGCATGACCAGACAGCCTTTGGCTGTCCAGGCATGCTGGGAGTTGTAGTTTCGCAACAGCTGGATGCACCCTGGTTGGGGGAACACTGGCTTAGAGAATATTAACCTAGAAAGGCGACCAGCTCTGAGCCAATAGCAGGCATGGCACTTGTCCAAACATCTGGCCAGGCAGTGAGCTGTATACAGCCCCCACACCCCGTTTTGCAACAGCTGGAGGCACACTGATTAGGAGACCCTGCTCTAACATAATGTTACCCAACAGATGTTTCAAAACTACAACTCCCTGCATGGCTTTGGCTGTCCGGGCATGCTGGGCGTTGTAGTTTGGCAACAGCTGGAGGTCCACAATTTGGAGACCACTGATAAAGAATGAATTTCTGCAGCCAATTTGCCATGTGTGAACAAGACCCTCCAGATGTTTCAAAACTACAACTCCCAGCATGCCCGGACAGCCGAAGGCTGTCCGGGCATGCTGGGAGTTGTAGTTTGGCAACAGCTGGAGGTCCACAATTTGGAGACCACTGATAAAGAATGAATTTCTGCAGCCAATTTGCCATGTGTGAACAAGACCCTCCAGATGTTTCAAAACTACAACTCCCAGCATGCCCGGACAGACAAAGGCTGTCCGGGCATGCTGGGAGTTGTAGTTTGGCAACAGCTGGAGGTCCACAATTTGGAGACCACTGATAAAGAATGAATTTTTGCTGTAGCAGAAAATTTCTGCAGCCAATTTGCCATGTGTGAACAAGACCCTCCAGATATTTCAAAACTACAACTCCCAGCATGCCCGGACAGCCGAAGGCTGTCCGGGCATGCTGGGAGTTGTAGTTTGGCAACAGCTGGAGGTCCACAATTTGGAAACCATTGATAAGGAATCACTTTTTTGCTGCTGTAGCACCGTGCACTTTATTTAGACGACCGCACAGTTTGCTTTTCCTTGTAAAACCCGCTGACCTTGTATTACAGAAAACAAGGAGTCAGAAGACACCAGGCACAACATAAGCAGCACCAGCCGGAGACAAAGTGCTCTGCAGTGATGAGCGGAGCCTTCAGCGTTACAGAGGCCGTGTGTCCATTAAAGGGCATGACAAGCTCCAGCACTGGGCAGACGTTCAAGAATGCTATAGCAGGAGCGCAAGACTTATGGGATCCGCAGCAGGACGAGGTGGAAACCCCTTAATCCTATACAGATAATACATAATATAAAAGGAGGAGAAGCGCGCGGCTCGGGCCCGGCAGGAGATCGGCAAAGCTTAACACTTACTAGAGTCTTGGCGGAACCTAGAAAGTTATTAAGGCTGCATTCACATCTCGTTTTTGCAATATGGGTCCGGTATCCCGTTTCTGTACAAAAAAAAAATGATGTCTCCAAACCGGACCGAAACGTATGCAACCGTATATGCCTCTTCACGTTTTTTAAACCGCATACGGTTTAAAAACGGATGTCCATTTGCATACGTTTTAATAGGTTTTCCTTGAAAAAAAAAAAAGGATACGGTTTTATGTTTGTAAACATTTCAAATAAAGTTTTTTTTAATTGAATTTCCCGAAAATAAATAAAAAAAAAAAAAAAAAAAAAAACAGTATTGTGCAAACCGGATGTAACCGTACGCACATACGGTTACCATAGGACTCCATTTTAAAATAACCGTATACAGGTTGGATACGGTTTTTGACCGGGACACAAAACCGTAGTAGACAATGGTTTGGCGTACAGTTAAAAACCCGTATAAGCCCGTAAATTATGCAAAACGTACACAACCTGATGCCACGGTTGGCATACGGTTTACAATGAAAATGTCTATATATACGGTTTGCAATACGGTTCAATACGTTTTTTTTCAACGGAACCGGATACGGCAACCGTATTGCAAAAACGAGATGTGAATGCAGCGTAAAAAAGGATGAGAATCTATTCCGCAGCGATGTACGGGCGATGATGGAAGGGAAAACTGGAATAAAGAAGATGACTGACATGTACAATGGAGAATATCGCTAATAAATAATTCATTATGAATGTTTGTAAAATGCTACTGTAACATGTGAAGTTATAATTTTTGGGGAAGCCCTAGTAAAAACATAACATTTGTTAGGTATGCATTATATGCTCTCTGTCAGATGCAAAAACTTTTTATATGTTCTACATCTTGGCAAAACATTGACCTTTGTAATATAGGTCATAAGAAAATGTTCTCCCTTTTATAGAAATCATGGCATATAATAAAGACCACTAGGGGTCGCCATACCATCCAGAACATAATCCTGTCCAGCTGCAGCATCATCTTTGTCCCAGCTGAAGCACAGGCAGGGAATTAGGGTAGGACTAGTATTCCTCTGTGCTCACTCCTGTCTTAGACTGCAGCATGAAAAGAGAGAGGAGGGGGGGGGGGGGGGGGTTACTGAGCAGCCTGCAGTGATTGGATGAAGAGACACAGCACAGCACACTCAGGGAGGAAGAGGAGTCATGCTGAAGACACGCCCCCTCCAGAGCACAGGATGACAAACCAAATGAGCTACAGATAGAAGGTATTTGTGAGAGATATAGGTGCTAGACACAAAGATTATATGTACATGATCAGGCTTAAAGGGGTACTCAGGTGGAATATTTTTTTTTTTTATTTATTTATTTTTTAACATGAACTGGTGCCAGAAAGTTCAGATTTGTAAGTTACTTCTATTAAACAATCTTTGTATTCCAGTACTTATTAAAGGGGTTCTCCGGTGCTTAAACATCTTATCCCCTATCCAAAGGATAGGAGATAAGATGCTTGATCGCGGGAGTCCCGCCGCTGGGGACCCCCGGGATCATGAACGCGGCACCCAGTTTGTAATCAGTCTCCGGAGCGTGTCCGCTCAGGGACTGATTACAGGCGACTACAGGGCGGGCGACATGTGACGTCACGCTCCGCCCCTCAATGCAAGCCTACGGGAGGCTTCCAAAGGATAGGGGATAAGATGCCTGATCGCAGGGGTCCTGCCGCTGGGGACCCCCATGATCTTTCACGCCGCACCCCGTTAGAATCAGTCCCCGGAGCGTGTTCTGATGACTGCCGATCACGGGATGTAATGTGATGTCACGGCCCCGCCCCCCCCCCCCCCGTGTGACGTCACGCTCTGCCCCCTCAATGCAAGTCTATGGGAGGGGGCGTGACTTGCATTGAGGGGGTGGGGTGTGACAAGAGGGGGGGGGGCTATGACATCACACGCTCCTGCCGCTGGCACCAGAGTTTGGTACAGTTTGTTCCAAACGCTGAGCAGCGGAGTACCCCTTTAAGCGTATGTCGCTAACAAACCGGGATTCGAAACACACACACTTTTTACACCCGCTAGGCTACACTAAATATTTAACCCTTTGTAAACATGACTGTCTTAAAATGATACTCCCGTGAAATTTTTTTTTTAATAAATAAATATAAATCAACTGGTGCCAGAAAGTTAACCAGATTTGTAAATTACTTCTATTTAAAAATCTTAATCCTTCCAGTACTTAGCTGCTGTATGCTCCACAGGAAGTAGTGTAGTTCTTTCCAGTCTGACCACAGTGCTCTCTGCTGACACCTCTGTCCGTGTCAGGAAATGTCCGGAGTAGAAGCAAATCCCCATAGCAAAGCTCTCCTGCTCTGGACAGTTCCTGACATGGACAGAGGTGTCAGCAGAGAGCACTGTGGTCAGACTGGAAAGAACTACACAACTTCCTCTATAGTATACAGCAGCTGATAAGTAATGGAAGGATGAAGATTTTTAAATAGAAGTAATATACAAATCTGGTTAACTTTCTGACACCAGTTCAGTGACCAACAAACTTTTTATTTTTTAAATTGAGTAACTCCCTTTTTTTTTTTTTTTTTTTTTTTTAAAGGAATTCTCTACACTACATTAAAAGCATGTGGGATTCTGCTATTAAAGTAGGAGTTCATGTCACTACTTGGCCTTTCCCAAGTTGCTTGTGTTTGTTCTCTGCAGGGCCGAGCAGAGGGACTGGTTGGGCTGGGTGCAGCCTCTATATTTAGCACAGAGAGCGCTGCCGTCTGCAGAGGGTTCCTATTCATGGGAGTAGGGTCTGCACAGAGGGTCAGCCCGGGGGCTCCGACACTCACAAAAGCAGAGAATTACCGTGACCTGTGTACACTATGAGGAGCTCCTTCCTAAGTCCACGCACAGTCGGCTCTGCGCTACCAGGACGGCCTTACTGTCATTCCATTGAGGTTTCTCCTTGCACGCCTCAGTTAATTATTATCAGGGCAACTGCAAAAGTAAGATCCACACTGACCTAAGGGGGAGGAAAGACACCAAATAGCATGCCAGCTGTTGCAAAACTACAACTTCCAGCATGCCCCGACAGCCTTCGGCTGTCGGGGCATGCTGGGAGTTGTAGTTTTGCAACAGCTGTAGAGACGAAGATTGGGGAACACTGCATAAGACCTTGCAGAAAGATGGCAGGGCATGCTGGGAGTTGTAGTTTTGCAACAGCTGAAGAGACAAAGATTGGGGAACACTGCATAAGACCTTGCAGAGAGATGGCAGGGCATTCTGGGAGTTGTAGTTTTGCAACAGCTGATAAGCGGTAGGTTGAGCAACACTGCATAAGACCTTGCAGAGAGATGGCAGGGCATGCTGGGAGTTGTAGTTTTGCAACAGCTGAAGGGACAGATTGGGAACACTGCATAAGACCTTGCAGAGAGATGGCAGGGCATGCTGGGAGTTGTAGTTTTGCAACAGTTGATAAGTGGTAGGTTGGGGGAACAATGCATTTGACCAAGACAATGGATGGCAAAGCATGCTGGGAGGTGTAGTTTTGCTACTGCAGGAGAGCCACGGGGGGTTGGGGGGACAGGCAATGTCAAAAGCTGTCAGGGCATGCCGAGAGTTGTAGTTTTGCAACAGCTGAAGAGAAAGATTGGGGAACACTGCATAAGATCTTGCAGAGAGATGGCAGGGCATACTGGGAGTTGTAGTTTTGCAACAGCTGAAGAGACAAAGATTGGGGAACACTGCATAAGATCTTGCCGAAGGATGGCAGGGCATGCTGGGAGTTGTAGTTTTGCAACAGCTAGAGAGTAACAGATTGCATGGTTTAATGCATTATTTTCCAATCTGTTACTCTCTAGCTGTTGCAAAACTACACCTCCCAGCATGCCGTGCCATCAGTTTGCATGGTTTAATGCATTATTTTCCAAACTGATGGCACGGCATGCTGGGAGGTGTAGTTCTGCAACAGCTGAAGAGCCACAAATTGGGGAACACTGCATAAGACCATGCCAAAGGCTGTCAGGGCATGCTGGGAGTTGTGGTTTGGCAACAGCTGATAAGCGGTAGGTTGGGGACCAATGCATTAGACCAAGACAACGGATGGAAAGGCATGCTGGGAGGTGTAGTTTTGCTAGAGCAGGAGAGGCAGAGGGGGGAGACGCACACAGTTAGGCCATGTCAAAAGCTGTCAGGGCATGCTGGGAGGTGTAGTTTTGCAACAGCTGGAGATTCCCAGGTTAAAACAACAGCAGAAGAGCCGCCGGTTGGGGGAACACTATTAGGCCATGCCAAAGGGTTGCAAGGCATGCTGGGAGGTGTAGTTTTGCTAAAGGAGGAGAGACGCAGGTTGAAAAACATTGCATTAGTCAGGGCATGCTGAATGTTGTCGCTTTGAAACAGCTGAAAAGCAGCATTAGACCATGCTGAAGGATGGCAAGGAATGCTGGGAGTTGTAGTTATGCAACAGTTGAAGAGCTTCAGGTTGGATACACTGCATCAGACCATGCCAAAGCCTTCAGGACACACTGGGAGTTGTAGTTTTGCATCAGCTGAAGAGCCAAACAGGAGAAAACACTGTTGTAAACCAACCTACTGTCCTGTCTCCATCCAGAGCAAATGATAGGAAGCGGCTTTCACTTCATATGTTAATATAACCTGATTATATAAAAACACACAGTGGTCCCTCAAGTTACAATATTAATCGGTTCCAGGACGACCATTGTATGTTGAAACCATCGTATGTTGAGACCAGGACTCTATGGAAACCTGGTAATTGGTTCTGAAGCCCCAAAATCCAAAAATAGGAAAAAGTGAGGATTAAAGATAAATAAGTAGAAAACTAATACAGATAAAGCAAATCCTTCCATATAAAAGTAATAAAGATCTGCTGGGAGCTGTAATCACTGTCTATTTAAGTGTTTCCCAACCAGGGTGCCTCCAGCTGTTGCAAAACTACAACACCCAGCATGCCCGGACAGCCAAAGGCTGTCCGGGCATGCTGGGAGTTGTAATTTTGCAACAGCTGGAGGCAACCTCTTCGGGAAACACTGGTCTATGTAGAGGACAGAAGCTTCTTCAGGGTCCTGTACAGAACACGTATTGTCCTAAAAAAAGGAAAATGGAGTCACCTTCACCTGGTGTCCAAAGGAGCAGCCAATCCTGGTACAGGTAAAGAGTACAGAACATGTAATACCTCCCTGTACTGTAGGGGGCACTACCAGACACCAGTCAGTGCATACACTTCAGTAATACAGGTTAAGAGTACAGAACATGTAATCCCTCCCTGTACTGTAGGGGGTGCTACCAGACACCAGTCAGTGCATACACTTCAGTAATACAGGTAAAGAGTACAGAACATGTAATCCCTCCCTGTACTGTAGGGGGCGCTACCAGACAGTCAGTGCATGCACTTTAGGGATACAGGGGTTTTACCAGTGAAATATCCATTCTGATTGGTCGGTTCTTCAAGCCATTGACACGTTTCGCAGATTCCAAAGCATTGTATGTTGAGTCTGGTTTCAAGTTACAGTGGTCCAGAAAAGACCATTGTATGTTGAAACTATTGTAAGTTGAGGGATCACTGTATATATTCTGCATCATGTCCATGTATGTTAAGGATATGTGGCAGATTTATTGCAGATTTTTTCCACCTTTGATTTCAATAAGGAAGTCACAATCCTTATCTGCAGCCTGCGAGTTCTCCTACCAGCTGAGGATTTGCTACAATGTAATTTAGACCAAGGAGACGTCTAAGCTTGAAAGCCTGTGTGGTAGATAAACATCCCACCTACAAGGATACAATGTAACAGATTTGTTACCTTCGGGAAATCCACTCCGGTCCCCGCTGCCTTCTTCACTTTGCAGATTTCCAGTTCTATTAACCCGAAGATCTATATTTATTTTTCCGGGGTTTTTTTTAGCGCTTCTTCAAGCTCTTACCGTAAGCCTGGGGTGAAAAGATTTACATTTACTCAGCTTCTTGGTTGGGCAAAGTGCGGTTTCACTTATTCAGCTACAATGAATGGAGAAACTGGTCGGACTGGTTAGAAGAAGTATTGGAGATCGAGTTCTTGGGAGAAAGTAAAAAGAAAAAAAATCCGACTCCGTTCACATAGGAATTTAAAGGGATATTCCATGAAAAAAAAAAAAAAAAAGTCATATCAACTCCAGAAAGTTAAACAGATTTGTAAATTACTTCTACTAAAAAATCTTAATCCTACCAGTATTTATCAGCTGCTGAAGTTGAGTTCTTTTCTGTCTGACCACAGTGCTCTCTGCTGACATCTGTCTGTCTCAGGAACTGTCCAGAGCAGGAGAGGTTTGCTATGGAGATTTTCTGCTGCTCGGGACAGTTCCTGAGACAGACAGAGGCGTCAGCGGAGAGCACTGTGGTCAGACAGAAAACAACTAAACTTCAGCAGCTGATAAGTACTGGTAGGATTAAGATTATTTTTTTATAGAAGCAATTTACAAATCTGTAACTTTCTGGAGCCAGATGATCTGACAAAACAATGTTTTTTTCAATGAATGCCCCTTTAAAGTGGTACTCCACTGCCCCAGCGTTCGGAACATTTTGTTCTGAATGCTAGGTGAGGGCTGGGGGGTCGTGATGTCGCGGCTACGCCTCTCGTGACATCACTCCACAACCCCTCAATGCAAGCCTATGGGAGGGGGCGTGGCAGCTGTCACGCCCCCTCCCATAGACTTGCATTGAGGGGTTGTGGAGTGATGTCATGAGAGGCGTAGCCGCGACATCACGACCCCCCAGCCCTCACCTAGCATTCAGAACAAAATGTTCAGAACGCTGGGGCAGTGGAGTACCACTTTAAATCAGTGCAACCTAATGGTGTGTTACTGACCCACTGTAACAACACTTCTGCATAAACCCTCAGTGACCCCTATGGGATTTCTTAGTAGGGATCAACCGATTATCGGTTTGGCCGATAATACCGATTTTGGGCATTATCGGTATCGGCAAATACCTTGCCGATAATGCCCCGCCCCCACCGCACCGGTCCCATTGCCTCCCCTATCCCCGGTTTTATAATTACCTGTCCCCGGGGCCCATGCTACTTCTGGCTCCTTCTGCGTCCTGCGTTACGCTGTGCGCAATGATGAGCGACGTGACGTCACGGTCAGCGCGTACAGCGACAGCTCAGGAGGACGCCACCGGAGCCAGATGTAGAGTGGACCCCGGGAAAAGGTAATTATAAAACCGGGGATGCGGGAGGCAATGGGGCCGAGGCGGTGCCGGGGCGGTGAGGGGAGCGGTGGGGGGCACGGAGCAGTGCGGCGGTGGGGGGAGCGGTGATAGGACAGGCAGGGGGAGAGAAGCGCCCGCTTGAAATCAATGATCTGCAGCATTGTTGCGGGGGGATAAATAGCCGATAACTTATACCGGAATATCGGTATAAGTTATCGGCCTTAACCTCCACCGATTATCGGTATAGGCCCTTAAAAACGATATCGGTCGAAGCCCTTCTAGACAAAATGCACAAACTTCATTGTTGAAAAATGATTCTCCGATCTGCAGAACATCACTCCGGATCGCACAACAGCGACTATTGAGAAGCTAAACACGGGAAACTCAATTGTTCCAGTGTTTTCAATCAGAAGGGGATGACACATTAGATCGGTTCATACAAAGACTGGAAAATATTACACACGAAGACAGACGGAGATGGGAAAGTTTTTCGCTTGGCATTTAGGACTAGTAAATAAACCAACAACCCCTTGGGGGGGGGGGGGGGGCTGATAGAGGAGAGAAAATCCTGACTATGTGGGAGGTGGTGACGGCTGCCGCGCTTCTCAACCATAGGGGGCACAGAATAAAATCTCGAATCTTTGCGCATGAACAACGCACGATTACATTAAATTTCGAGCGAAAGATCAGAAGAAGAAAAAATGGCCGCCTTAAAAGATATTTGATTTTTTTTTTTTTAACCAACACTTCCACTCACCCCTTTATGATATGTTAATACCACCTATTAAACTCCATGGAGAGGAGAGCGGCATAGCTGGACAGACTCCCAGAAAAACTACTAAAAACCATGGCATCTCTCATTACAATCTATGTTCTATTTCACCCCAGTGCTAGATTCACATCTGACACTGCTCTATAATGTCCTCCGTGCTGCTGATACTGCTAATAAAAGGTGTACTATAGAGATATAGAGGAGCAGGATCCTCTCTTCTGATGGTGTACTATAGAGATATAGAGGAGCAGGATCCTCTCTTCTGAGGGTGTACTATAGAGATATAGAGGAGCAGGATCCTCTCTTCTGAGGGTGTACTATAGAGATATAGAGGAGCAGGATCCTCTCTTCTGAGGGTGTACTATAGAGATATACGGGAGCAGGATCCTCTCTTCTGAGGGTGTACTATAGAGATATAGAGGAGCAGGATCCTCTCTTCTGAGGGTGTACTAGAGAGATATAGAGAAGCAGGATCCTCTCTTCTGAGGGTGTACTATAGAGATATAGGGGAGCAGGATCCTCTCTTCTGAGGGTGTACTATAGAGATATAGAGGAGCAGGATCCTCTCTTCTGAGGGAGTACTATAGAGATATAGGGGAGCAGGATCCTCTCTTCTGAGGATGTACTATAGAGATATAGGGGAGCAGGATACTCTCTTCTGGGGGTGTACTATAGAGATATAGAGGAGCAGGATCGTCTCTTCTGAGGGTGTACTATAGAGATATAGGGGAGCAGGATCCTCTCTTCTGAGGGTGTACTATAGAGATATAGAGGAGCAGGATCCTCTCTTCTGAGGGTGTACTATAGAGATATAGGGGAGCAGGATCCTCTCTTCTGAGGGTATACTATAGAGATATAGAGGAGCAGGATCCTTTCTTCTGAGGGTGTACTATAGAGATATAGAGGAGCAGGATCCTCTCTTCTGAGGGTGTACTATAGAGATATAGAGGAGCGGGATCCTCTCTTCTGAGGGTGTACTATAGAGATATATAGGGGAGAAGGATCCTCTCTTCTGAGGGTGTACTATAGAGATATAGGGGAGCAGGATCCTCTCTTCTGAGGGTGTACTATAGAGATAGAGGAGCAGGATCCTCTCTTCTGAGGGTGTACTATAGAGATAGAGGAGCAGGATCCTTTCTTCTGAGGGTGTACTATAGAGATATATAGGGGAGAAGGATCCTCTCTTCTGAGGGTGTACTATAGAGATATAGAGGAGCAGGATCCTCTCTTCTGAGGGTGTACTATAGAGATATAGAGGAGCAGGATCCTCTCTTCTGAGGGTGTACTATAGAGATATAGAGGAGCAGGATCCTCTCTTCTGAGGGTGTACTATAGAGATATAGAGGAGCAGGATCCTCTCTTCTGAGGGTGTACTATAGAGATATAGAGGAGCAGGATCCTCTCTTCTGAGGGTGTACTATAGAGATATAGAGGAGCAGGATCATCTCTTCTGTGGGTGTACTATAGAGATATATAGGAGCAGGATCCTCTCTTCTGAGGGTATATACTATAGAGATATAGAAGAGAAGGATCCTCTCTTCTGAGGGTATACTATAGAGATATAGAGGAGCAGGATCCTCTCTTCTGAGGGTGTACTATAGAGATATAGAGGAGCAGGATCCTCTCTTCTGAGGGTGTACTATAGAGATATAGAGGAGCAGGATCCTCTCTTCTGAGGGTGTGCAGTATATGGCGACATCATAGCAGATAGTCTATATAAGAGTTTCCCAACCAATGTGCCTTCTGCTGTTGCAAAACGTCAACTCCCAGCATGCCCGGACAGCCTTTGGCTGTCCGGGCAGGCTGGGAGTTGTAGTTTTGCAACAGCTGGAGGCATCCTAGTTGGGAAACACTGGCCTATACCAACTAGCTTAGAGACATCCGAATATTACAGATAGAGTCTGCAGAGGGGAAAACTGGTGGAAAATCTAGAAGCTATATAAATGGGCAGTAATCATGCTATATACACAGGGCAGCTTATCCTGAGAAGTCACCTGAAAGGACAGATACACTTTACTGTGCACAGGAAGAAAAATAAAAGGAAGTGTCGAGAACCTACGCGTCAAGAGGTTTACTTAGAGATCCTTTAATATTTTAAGTGGAATTTCCCTTTAACAAAAGGAGGTGTGGTGTGTAACTCTCGCTCAGGCTTCTTAGCGCATTTCAGCAATCCCATTTTTTTCTCGCTTTATTGCACATTGTAACGTAGCCGCGGCTCTTTTCCCAGGCGTAACAATGTGTTTGTAGTGAGGTTATTTTTACACTTGACCACGTGCAACAAAATAGTTACTCAGCGTTTGATCTGAAGCTTTGAGATGTCTGAAGTCACTTGTGACCCGTTTTTGGACATGGGGGGAGGGGGGGGGGGGTTATTTTTACATGACTGCCTGTGTTGACCCCTTTGGGGCAGGTTTATTATGGTCTTGAATGTAGGTGGAGATTTGGCGCATCTTGTTAGACCCTTTTCACCCACATCTTGGTCGGCTCACTTTAAAATACCAGTGTTTCCTAAACTTTATTGATGCTTACAGCTCAGCCTCCCCTTCCTGTACATATAGAAGACATTAGGAGCTCAGCCTCCCCCTCCCTGTCAAATAACCTCTGCACAGGTCACAAAGCAAGCCCAGTAATCTTTTCCATTCATATCAATGCGACAACTTCAGTCTATCAAGCAAGGAAGGCAAGGTCCAGTGCGGTATCAAGGCAATACGTGAAGTTTATTCAGCATTTAGCCAACATGGAGAACAGGGGACGCGTTTCGGCCACAGTAAGTAGCCTTAGTCATACTAAGTATGACTAAGGCTACTTACCGTGGCCGAAACGTGTCACCAATTCTCCATGTTGGCTAATTGCTGAATAAACATCACATATTGCTTTGATACCGCGCTGGACCTTGCCTTCCTTGCATTTCTTGGGAGACCTGGGTCCGGTCTCGTCCGTGCCGCGGTCTAGACGGGAGCGTGAGCTGTGTCGATAAGCTTCGGTGAATATAACTTCAGTCTATCGTTGCCTATGTCCATAGGGTTTGCTGTAAAGCATATCCCCAATTGCTGTTAAAACAGCTCAGGCATGATGGCCTCATCATGTATCAAAAAAAAAAATGTATAATAATAATCATAATAATAAGCATAATGACCCAGATTTATCAAACTGTGTGAGAGAAAAAGTGGAGCGATTTCCCCACAGCAACCAATCACAGCTCAGGTTTCACTTTACCTCAGATCGTTAGCTGAGCTGTGATTGGTTGCTGTGGGAAAATCACTCCACTTTTTCTCTCACACAGTTTGATAAATCTGGGCCAATAAGATTATATATTATATATATATATATATATATATATATATATATATATATATATATATAAAAATAAAGACCTTACAAATCAGAAGATAAGAAAAACCACCAAAAATAAATAAAAACACCAACAACAACCACCACCAACATTTTCCCCACCCCCGCCACAATCAACCAACAACAACATACTTCAGTATCTGGTACTTATCAGTTAAACCAAATCTTTGCGATCCATTTCTAAGGTGGTTGTCCCACCCATAACAACATATGCAGAATAGGGTAGACATGGCCGGATTCCCAAGAATCATGCACCTATGCCATATCCTAGTGTTTCCCAACAAGAATGCCTCCAGCTATTGCAAAATTACAGCTTCCAGCAGCTTCTGTGGAGGGAGAAAAGGAGTCTGATAAGTGTATAAAGAGCCTTACAGTCATGGCTGTAAATGTTGGCACCCCTGAAATGTTTCTATAAAATTAAGTATTCCTCACAGGAAAGGATTGCAGTAACACATGTTTTGCTATACACATGTTTATTCCCTTTGTGTGTATTGGAACTAAACAAAAAAAGGGAAGAAAAGCAAATTGGACATAATGTCACCAAACTCCAAAAGTGGTCTGGACAAAATTATTGGCCCCTTTCAAAATTGTGTAAAAATAAGATTGTTTCAAGCATGTGATGCTCCTTTATACTCACCTGGGGCAAGTAACAGGTGTGGGCAATATAAAAATCACACCTGAAAGCAGATAAAAAGGAGAGAAGTTCACTTAGTCTTTGCATTGTGTGTCTGTGTGTGCCACACTAAGCATGGACAACAGAAAGAGGAGAAGAGAACTGTCTGAGGACTTGAGAACAAAAATTGTGGAAAAATATCAACAATCTCAAGGTTACAAGTCCATCTCCAGAGATCTAGATTTGTCTTTGTCCACAGTGCGCAACATTATCAAGAAGTTTACAACCCATGGCCCTGTAGATAGTCTCCCTGGGCGTGGACGGAAGCGATGAATTGATGTAAGGTGTCAACGCAGGATAGTCCGGATGGTGGATAAGCAGCCCCAAACAAGTTCCAAAGATATTCAAGCTGTCCTGCAGGCTCAGGGAGCATCAGTGTCAGTGTGAACTATCCGTCCACATTTAAATGAAATGAAACGCTATGGAGGAGACCCAGGAGGACCCCACTGTGGAGGAGACCCAGGAGGACCCCACTATGGAGAAGACCCAGCAGGACCCCACTATGGAGGAGACCCAGGAGGACCCCACTATGGAGGAGACCCAGGGGGACCCCACTATGGAGGTGACCCAGGAGGACCCCACTATAGAGGAGACCCAGGAGGACCCCACTATAGAGGAGACCCAGGAGGACCCCACTATGGAGGAGACCCAGGAGGACCCCACTATGGAGGAGACCCAGGAGGACCCCACTATGGAGGAGACCCAGGAGGACCCCACTATGGAGGAGACCCAGGAGGACCCCACTATGGAGAAGACCCAGGAGGACCCCACTATGGAGGAGACCCAGGAGGACCCCACTATGGAGAAGACCCAGGAGGACCCCACTATGGAGGAGACCCAGGAGGACCCCACTATGGAGGAGACCCAGGAGGACCCCACTATGGAGGAGACCCAGGAGGACCCCACTATGAAGGAGACCCAGGAGGACCCCACTATGGAGAAGACCCAGGAGGACCCCACTATGGAGAAGACCCAGGAGGACCCCACTATGGAGGAGACCCAGGAGGACCCCACTATGGAGGAGACCCAGGGGGACCCCACTATGGAGGAGACCCAGGAGGACCCCACTATAGAGGAGACCCAGGAGGACCCCACTATAGAGGAGACCCAGGAGGACCCCACTATAGAGGAGACCCAGGAGGACCCCACTATGGAGGAGACCCAGGAGGACCCCACTATGGAGGAGACCCAGGAGGACCCCACTATGGAGAAGACCCAGGAGGACCCCACTATGGAGGAGACCCAGGAGGACCCCACTGTGGAGGAGACCCAGGAGGACCCCACTATGGAGGAGACCCAGGAGGACCCCACTATGAAGGAGACCCAGGAGGACCCCACTATGAAGGAGACCCAGGAGGACCCCACTATGGAGAAGACCCAGGAGGACCCCACTATGGAGAAGACCCAGGAGGACCCCACTATGGAGGAGACCCAGGAGGACCCCACTGCTGACACAGAGACATAAAAAAGCAAGACTACATTCTGCCAAAACAAACTTGAGTAACCAAAATCCTTCTGGGAAAACGTCTTGTGGACAGATGAGACCAAGATAGAACTTTTTAGTAAAGCAAATCATTCTACTGTTAACGGAATGAGGCCTACAAAGAAAAGAAATATGGGGGAGGTCAATGATGTTTTGGGTTGTTTTGCTGCCTCTGGCACTGGGGGCCTTGAATGTGTACAAGACATCATGAAATCTGAGGATTACCAACAAATTTTGGGTCGCACTGTACAGCCCAGTGTCAGAAAGCTGGGTTTATGTCCGAGATCTTGGGTCTTCCAGCAGGACAATGAGCCCAAACATCGGTCAAAAAGCCCCAGAAATGGATAACAAAGCGCTGGAGAGTTCTGAAGTGGCAGCAATGAGTCCAGATCTAAATCCCATTGATCAACTGTGGAGAGATCTTAAAATTACTGTTGGGAAAAGGCGCCTTCCAATAAGAGACCTGGAGCAGTTTGTAAAGGAAGAGTGGTCCAACATTCCGGCTGAGAGGTGTAAGAAGCTTATTGATTGTTATAGGAAGAGTGGTCCAACATTCCGGCTGAGAGGTGTAAGAAGCTTATTGATGGTTATAGGAAGAGTGGTCCAACATTCCGGCTGAGAGGTGTAAGAAGCTTATTGATGGTTATAGGAAGAGTGGTCCAACATTCCGGCTGAGAGGTGTAAGAAGCTTATTGATGGTTATAGGAAGACACTGATTTCAGTTATTTTTTCCAAAGGGTGTGCAACCAAATATTAAGTTAAGGGTGTCAATAATTCTGTCCAGCCCATTTTTAGAGTTTGGTGACATTATGTCCAATTTGCTTTTTCTTCCCTCCCATTTTTGGTTTAGTTCCAATACACACAAAGAGAATAAACATGTGTATAGCAAAACATGTGTTACTGCAATCCTTTCCTGTGAGAAATACCTCATTTTCTAGAAAAATTTAAGGGGAGCCAACATTTGCGGCCATGACTAATTATCAGATAAGAGGGGTGTTTTATTTTATTTTATTTTTTTAAAGCAGTTCTGTAGTAAAACTTAACTTATCCCCTATCCAAAGTATAGGGGATACGTTATAGATAACGGGGGTCCAACCCCCCCCCCCCCCCCACACACACAATTTCCTGAACGTGGCCCCGGCAGTCTGCTGGAAGGGGGCGTGCCGACCCCTGTATCCATGTATCTCAGATATATATGGAGGGAGCGTGTTGGCTGCGGATTACTGGGGTGGTCAGCACGGTTGACTGCTAGGGACCAGTTCAGGAGATCGCGGGGGTCCCAGCATTCGGACCCCCTGTGATCTATAATATATCCCCTATACTTTGGTTAGGGGATAAGTTATGTTTCACTGCACTACTCCTTTAATAAATGCATGAATCAATAGTAGAAGATAATATGGGGAAGAGGTATTTCTTGTAGTTCCTTTTACTATTCATACATGTATATTTTGTAAGGAATATTAGAAGAAGAAAAAAATGCATCCCCTGAGAACTCTGCACCTTGCAAAACATGGTGGGCCATAATCTCTAGTTATGCCGCTCTCAGACTGCAGGTGAATAGTAAACGATGGTCACAGCAATCCAACAGAAAAGATCACTACTCTCACCTACAGGGGATCATAAGGAACCGCATCATTTTTTGGACAGTCCATAAAGACATTTTACATAAAAATAAACTAGTGTAACATCCCTTTAGGTTCTTCAAACTCTGGGCGTTAAAGTGTTAATATAGGATATTTCCTCAGTTAAGGTTACAGAGAAGTCACTACAGACCGATACAATACTATAAGAAGGTAAAATACCACAAGGAAAAGCAGAAGATACTGGATTCCACCCCCGCAGCCGAGCCGCAACAAAACTACTACTTCTCTCTGAGGTTTGTGAGAAGCTCTAATTTTATGGAGCGACTTCTACCACAATGGCGGAGACGAAACCCAATCTACAAGACGGAGCTTTCATCCTACAAGGGCCGTCGTAAATCTGCACCATCAAGGCTGAGAACCGGCAAAATACATCACAGGGTCACAGGCAGATCTAGTAGGAATGTAGAATACATGTGACAGAGGCAAAAGCGCACATCACAGCCTCACAGACACCGTAAACTAGTGTCTCCCAACCAGGGTGCCTCCAGCTGTTGCAAAACTACAACTCCCAGCATGCCCGGACAGCCAAAGGCTGTCCGGGCATGCTGGGAGTTGTAGTTTTGCAACAGTTGGAGGCGCCTTGGTTGGGAGACACTGCATTAGACCATGACAAAGGCTGTCCAGGTATGATGGGAGTTGTAGCTTTGCAACAGCTGAAGGCACCATGGTTGGGAAACTCTGCATTAGACCATGTCGAAAGCTGTCCAGGTATGATGGGAGTTGTAGCTTTGCAACAGCTGAAGGCACCATGGTTGGGAAACTCTGCATTAGACCATGTCGAAAGCTGTCCAGGTATGATGGGAGTTGTAGCTTAGCAACAGCTGGAGGCACCCTGGTTGGGAGACACTGCATTAGACCATGTCAAAGGCTGTCCGGCTATAATGGGAGTAGTAGCTTTGCAACAGCTGGAGGCACCCTGGTTGGGAGACACTGCATTAGACCATGTCAAAGGCTGTCCAGGTATGATGGGAGTTGTTGTTTTGCAACAGCTGTAGGCACCCTGGGTGGGAAACCCTGCATTCGACCATGTCAAAGGCTGTCCAGGTATGATGGGAGTTGTAGATTTGCAACAGCTGGAGGCACCATGGTTGGGAAACACTGTATTAGACCATATCAAAGGCTGCCTGGGCATGCTGGGAGTTGTAGCTTTGCAACAGCTGGAGGCACCCTGGTTAGGAAACCCTGCATTAGACCATGTCAAAGGCTGTCCAGGTATGATGGGAGTTGTAGCTTTGCAACAGCTGGAGGCACCATGGTTGGGAAACCCTGCTGTACACAGTGAGGAATACATTAAATACAGTACATAGTATTGAGGGGTTTTCTCTTTTTGTCAGACAGGTGTTTTACCAGGGAGGCTCTTCCCTTACTACCCCCCATGAGGCCTCGGCTACACTGACTTTTTGTAGCATCAGTTATTTCTATGGAGTAGCAGCTGCAGTCCACAGGACCCCTCACAGCTCAGTTTATGGCCTCAATCCTGTGACCCCCTGAGAGCAACAGTTAAAGGTTAAAGGAGCAAATCCCCAAAGAAAGTTCCTGAAATGGACAGAGGTGTCAGCAGAGAGCACTGTGGTCAGACTGGAAAGAAATTCAAAAAGAAAATAACTTCCTGTGGAGCATACAGCAGCTGATAAGTACTGGAAGGATTAAGATTTTTAAATAGAAGTAAATTTACAAACCTGTATAACTTTCTGGCACCAGTTGATTTAAAAAAAATAAAAAAAATAAATAAAAAAGTTCCACCGGAGTACCCCTTTAATCGGA
This sequence comes from Hyla sarda, assembly GCF_029499605.1. Classification (NCBI taxonomy): domain Eukaryota; kingdom Metazoa; phylum Chordata; class Amphibia; order Anura; family Hylidae; genus Hyla; species Hyla sarda. Next base: position 11,959,784 of record NC_079194.1, read on the forward strand.
GTTGTGCAAATGACATAGCCCTACAAGGCCACTGTTTAATTAAATCCCGTAGTTAATCATAAAAATCTATGGAAAATACACAAATTGGGAAACACCACAAAATCTGCATCTACAACATATTTTTGGAAAAAATAAAAAATAAAATAAAAAAAAGCCACAAAAATGTCCCCTCATGTTGCCCTTTTAAGATGATATTTTAAATTTTTTATTTTAATATCTGGCTTTATTATTGCTTTTTCTTATTTTTTTTTTTTAAAGAATGCTTCTTAGCCAATCATAAAGCTGCTGATCTTACCTTAGAGTTGGTTGAAAAATAACACATGACAGAGCAGCGTTTCCCAACACGGGTGCCTCCAGCTGTTGCAAAACTACAACTCCCAGCATGGCCGGAAAGCCGAAGGCTGTCCGGGCATGCTGGGAGTTGTAGTTTTGCAACAGCTGGAGGCACCCTGGTTGGGAAACACTGACAGAACCCCCAAACCTGTGGCCCACAATAGTTAAAAACCTTTTCAGGGCCAGGATCACTGCTGCAATGCATCTCGTAATAAAAAAAAAAAATTGCATCCCCTGAGAACTCTGCACCTTGCAAAACATGGTGGGGAAAAAAACTGAGAGAACCCCCAACCCGTGGCCTACAGGTCCCACAGTAGTAAAAACCTTTTCAGGGCCGGGATCCCTGCTGTAATGTGACCCACAGGTGACCCCCCCCCCCCCCCCCACTGCACTGTGTAGACTAACATTTCCACGCCCAAGCCCCCCCCCCCCCCCCCCCCCGAAGAAGCCTTCACTGGTGAAACGTCGGGTGACTGAGGTCTGGTGTCTCTTCACTTTGTAATAATTCTTTGTACACTTTGTGATCATTTGGCTCCTTGCTTTTGATATTTTACTTATAATTCCTTTGCAACCACTAGTATACACTTGTTGATTTGATATTGTTTTGTGTTTTTTACTTCTCCCAGGCTCACTTTAATGTTCTATTCGGTCCTTACGTGGTTCCCCTCTTACACTTTTTCTATACAGCCATATCGCATTAGTGAAGCGCTTTGAGCCTACACCAGACCTCCCTTTCTTGCCTTTGTGCTACGGGGTTGTATCTCTGTTTACATATTTATCATGGTTCTTTTTAAATGATTTTAGATTTATGTCATTTTTGCATTCATGTACTAATAAAATTTGATACAATGTCTTGATACATTTTGATCTACATGCGCTTTTTTTTGGTGTATCATTTTGAAGGCTTAGGATATTTCTAGGTGGACTTTAGTGCATTGTGCGCCGCAGCGCGCGACACGGCGCAGAGTCGACGCGCCGCAGCGCGCGACACGGCGCAGAGTCGACGCGCCGCAGCACGCGACACGGCGCAGTCGACGCGCCGCAGGGCGCGACACGGCGCAGAGTCTACACACCGCACGACACGGCGCAGAGTCTACACACCGCACGACACGGCGCAGAGTCTACACGCCGCACCGTGCGACACGGCGCAGAGTCTACACGCCGCACCGTGCGACACGGCGCAGAGTCTACACGCCGCACCGTGCGACACGGCGCAGAGTCTACACGCCGCACCGTGCGACACGGCGCAGAGTCGACACGGCGCAGAGTCTACACACCGCACGACACGGCGCAGAGTCTACACGCCGCACCGCACGACACGGCGCAGAGTCTACACGCCGCACCGCGCGACACGGCGCAGAGTCTACACGCCGCACCGCGCGACACGGCGCAGAGTCTACACGCCGCACCGCGCGACACGGCGCAGAGTCTACACGCCGCACCGTGCGACACGGCGCAGAGTCTACACACCGCACCGTGCGACACGGCGCAGAGTCTACACGCCGCTCCGTGCGACACGGCGCAGAGTCTACACGCCGCTCCGTGCGACACGGCGCAGAGTCTACACGCCGCTCCGTGCGACACGGCGCAGAGTCTACACGCCGCTCCGTGCGACACGGCGCAGAGTCTACACGCCGCTCCGTGCGACACGGCGCAGAGTCTACACGCCGCTCCGTGCGACACGGCGCAGAGTCTACACACCGTGCGACACGGCGCAGAGTCTACGCACCGTGCGACACGGCGCAGAGTCTACGCACCGCACCGTGCGACACGGCGCAGAGTCTACACACCGCACCGTGCGACACGGCGCAGAG